>NW_026115109.1:0-87359 GCF_025201925.1 Gopherus flavomarginatus
CCCAACCCCTGGGGGCCCCAACACCAGCTCCAGGAGCCCAACCCCTGGGGGCCCGAACACCAGCTCCAGGGGCCCAACCCTGAGCGCCCGAACCATAGCTTCAGGGGCCTAACCCCTGGAGGCCCCAACACCAGCTCCAGAAGCCCAATCTCTGGGGGCCCCCAACACCAGCTCCAGGGGCTCAACCCCTGAGAGCCTGAACCACAGCTCCAGGAGCCTAACCCCTGGGGGCCCCAACACGAGTTCCAGAGGCCCAACCCCTGAGAGCCCGAACCATACCTCTAGGAGTCCAACCCGTGGGGGCCCCAGCACTAGCTCCAGGGGCTCAACCCCAGAGTACCCGAACCATAGCTCCAAGGGCCTAGCCCCTGGGGGCCCCCACCCCAGCTCCAGGGGCCCAACCCCTGAGCGCCTGAACCATAGCTCCTGGGGCCTAACCCCTGGGGGCCCCAACCCCAGCTCCAGGGGCCCAACCCCTGAGCGCCGGAACCATAGCTCCTCGGGCCTAACCCCTGGGGGCCCCAACCCCAGCTCCAGGGGCCCAACCCCTGAGCGCCTGAACCATAGCTCCAGGAGCCCAACAACTGGGGGCCCCAACATCACCTCCAGGGGCCCAACCCTGAGCGCCCGAACCATAGCTCCAGGGGCCTAACCCCTGGGGGCCCCAACACCAGTTCCAGAAGCCCAATCTCTGGGGGTACCAACACCAGCACCAGGGGCCCAACTCTTGAGCGCCCGAACCATAGCTCCAGGGGCCTGACGCCTGGGGGCCCCAACACCAGCTCCAGGGGCCCAACCCCTGGGGGCCCCAACACCAGCTCCAGCAGCCCAAACCTTGGGGGCCCCAACACCAGCTCATGGGGCCCAACCCAAGAGCGCCCGAACCATAGCTCCAGGGGCCTAACCCCTGGGGACCGAACACCAGCTCCAGGGGCCCAACCCCTGAGCGCCCGAACCATAGCTCCAGGGGCCTAACCCCTGGGGGCGTCAACACCAGCTACAGGGGCCCAACCCCTGAGCACCCGAACCATAGCTCCAGGGGCCTAACCCTTGGGGGCCCCAACCCCAGCTCCAGGGGCTCAACCCATGTGCGCCCGAACAATAACTCCAGGGACCTAAACCCTGGGGGCCCCCAACACCAGCTCCAGGGGCCCAGCCCCTGGGGGCCCCAATACCAGCTCCAGGGGCCCAACCCCTGAGTGCCGGAACCATAGCTCCAAGGGCCTAACCCCTGGGGGCCCGAACCCCAGCTCCAGGGGCCCAATCCCTGGGGGCTCCAACATCAGCTCCAGGAGCCCAACCCCTGGGGGCCTCAACACCAGCTTTAGGGGCCCAACCCCTGCGGGCCCGAACCCCAGCTCCAAGGGCCCAACCCCTGAGCGCCCGAACCATAGCTCCAGGGGCCTAAACAATGGGGGCCCCAACACCAGCTCCAGGGGTGCAACCCCTGGGGGCCCTAGCACCAGCTCCAGGGGCCCAACCCCTGGGGCCCTTGACCTCAGCTCCAAGGGCCCAACCCCTGAGCGCTCGAACCATAGCTCCAGGGGCCTAACCCCCTTGGGCCCCAACCCCAGCTCCAGAGACCCAACCCCGGGGGGCTCCAACACCAGCTTTAGGGGCCCAACCCCTGAGTGCCCGAACCATAGCTCCAGGGGTCTAACCCCCGGTGGCACCAACCACAGCTCCATGGGCCCAACCCCTGTGCGCCCGAACCATAGCTCCAGGGGCCTAACACCTGGGGGCCCCAAAACTAGCTCCAGGGGCCCAACCCCTGAGCGATCGAACCATAGCTCTAGGGGCCCAACCCCTGTGCGCCCGAACCATAGCTCCAGGGGCCTAACACCTGGGGGCCCCAAAACTAGCTCCAGGGGCCCAACCCCTGAGCGATCGAACCATAGCTCTAGGGGCCCAACCCCTGAGTGCCTGAACCTTAGCTCCCGGGGCCTAACCCCCGGAGGCCCGAACCCCAACTCCAGGGGCCCAACCCCTGGGGGCCCCAAGCCCAGCTCCAAGGTCCCAACCCCTGAGCGCCTGAACCATAGCTCCAGGGGCCTAACCCCTGGGGGCCCCAACCACAACTCCAGATGCCCAACCCCTGGGGGCTCCAACATCAGCTAGGGGAGCCCAACCCATGGGGGCCCCAACACCAGCTTTAGGGGCCCAACCCCTGGGGGCACCAACACCAGCTCCAAGGGCCCAACTCCTGAGCGCCCGAAGAATACCTCTAGGGGCCTAACCCCTGGGGGCCCCAACACCAGCTCCAGGGGCCCAACCCCTGAGCGCCCGAACCATAGCTGCAGGGACCGAACCCTTGGGGGCCCCAACACCAGCTCCAAGGGCCCAACCCCTGGGGCCCTCGACCCCAGCTCCAAGGGCCCAACCCATGAGCGCCGGAACCATAGCTCCAGGGGCCTAACCCCCGGGGGCCCCAACCCCAGCTCCAAGGGCCCAACCCCTGAGCGCCCGAACCATAGCTCCAGGGGCCTAAACCCTGGGGGCTCAAACACCAGCTCCAGGGGCCGAACCCCTGGGGGCCCCCACACCAGCTCCAGTGGCCCAACCCCTTAGCGCCCGAACCATAGCTCCAGGGGTCTAACCCCTGGGGGCCCCAACACCAGCTCCAGCGGCCCAACCCCTGAGCGCCCGAACAATACCTCCAGGGGCATAACCCCTGGGGGCCCCAAAACCAGCTCCAGGGGCCCAACCCCTGAGCGCCCGAACCATAGCTCCATGGGCCGAGCCCCTGGGGGCCCCAACACCAGCTCCAGTGGCCCAACCCCTGAGCGCCCGAACCATGGCTCCAGGGCCGAATCCCTGGGAGCCCCAACACCAGCTCCAGGGGCCCAACCCCTGGGGCCCTCGACCCCACCTCTAAGGACCCAACCCCTGAGTGCCCGAACCATAGCTCCAGGGGCCTAACCCCCGGGGCCCCAACTCCTGCTCCAGGGGTCCAACCCCTGGGGCCCCAACACCATATCCAGGAGCCCAACCCCTGAGCTCCCGAACCATAGCTCCAGGGGCCTAACCCCTGGGGGCCCCAACCCCAGCTCCAAGGGCCCAACCCCTGAGCGCCCGAACCATAGCTCCAGGGGCCTAACCCCTGGAGGCCCCAACTCCAGCTCCAGGGGCCCAACCACTGGGGGCTCCAACACCAGCTCCAGGAGTCCAACCCTTGGGGGCCCCAACACCAGCTTTAGGGGACCAACCACTGGGGGCCCCAACCCCAGCTCCACGGGCCCAACCCCTGGAGGCCCCAACTCCAGCTCCACGGGCCCAACCCCTGAGCGCCCGAACCATAGCTCCAGGGGCCTAACCCCTGGGGGCCCGAACACCAGCTACAGTGGCCGAACCACTGGGGGCTCCAAAATTAGCTCCAGGGGCCCAACCCCTGAGCGCCCAAACCAAAACTCCAGGGGCACAACCCCTGAGCGCCCGTACCATAGCTCCAGGGGCCTAACTCCTGGGGGCCCCAACACCAGCTCCAGGGGCCAAACCCCTGGGGACCCCAACACCAGCTCCAGGGGCCCAACCCCTGAGCGCCCGAACCATAGCTCCAGGGGCCTAACCCCTGGGGGCCCCAACACCAGCTCCAGGGGCCCAACCCCTGAGCGCCCGAACCATAGCTCCAGGGGCCTAACCCGTGGGGGCCCGAACACCAGCTCCAGGGGCCCAACCCCTGGAGCCCTCGACCCCAGCTCCAAGGGCCCAACCCCTGAGTGCCCGAACCATAGCTCCAGGGGCCTAACCCCCGGGGGCCCCAATCCCAGCTCAAGGGGCCCACCCCATGGGGGCCCCAACCCCAGTTCCAATGGCCCAAACCCTGAGCGCCCGAACCATAGCTCCAGGGGCCTTACCCGTGGGGGCCCAAACACCAGATCCAGGGGCGGAACCCCTGGGGGCCCCAACACCAGCTCCAGGGGCCCAGCCCCTAGGGGACCCAACACCAGCTCCAGGGGCCCAACCCCTGAGCGCTCGAACTATAGCTCCAGGGGCCCAACCCCTGAGCGCCCGAACCATAGCTCCAGGGGCCTAACCCCTGGGGGCCCTATCATAACCTTAGTCCCAGATTTGGACCTTAGCGTCCAAAATATGGGGGATAGCATGAAAACCTCCAAGCTTAGCTACCAACTTCGACCTGGTACTTGCTGCCACCACCCAAAAAATTAGAGTGTTTTGGGGCACTCTGGTCCCCCTGAAAAGCCTTCCCTGGGGACCCCAAGACCCAAATCCCTTGAGTCTCACAACAAAGGGAAATAATCCTTTTTCCCTTCCCCCCTCCAGGTGCTCCTGGAGAGATACACAGACACAAGCTCTGTGAATCCAAACAGAGTGACTCCCCTTCTCCGTTCCCAGTCCTGGAAACAAAAAGCACTTGCCTCTTCACCCAGAGGGAATGCAAAATCAGGCTAGCAAATCCAACACACACACATCTCCCCCTGATTTCTTCCTCCCACCAATTCCCTGGTGAGTACAGACTCAATTTCCCTGAAGTAAAGAAAAACTCCAACAGGTCTTAAAAGAAAGCTTTATATAAAAAAGAAAGAAAAATACATACAAATGGTCTCTCTCTATTTAGGTGACAAACTACAGGGTGAATTGCTTAAAAGAATATTGAATAAACAGCCTTATTCAAAAAGAATACAAATCAAAGCACTCCAGCACTTATATTCATGCAAATACAAAAGAAAAGAAACCATATAACTTACTATCTGATCTCTTTGTCCTTACACTTAGAAACAGAAGATTACAAAACAGAAACTACCTCTCCAAAACTCAGAGAAAGCAGGCAGCCAGAAAACAAAGACTCAGACACAAACTTCCCTCCACCCAGAGTTGAAAAAATCCGGTTTCCTGATTGGTCCTCTGGTCAGGTGCTTCAGGTGAAAGAGACATTAACCCTTAGCTATCTGTTTATGACAGGCATCAACACCAGCTCCAGGGGCCCAACCCCTGAGCGCCCGAACCATAGCTCCAGGGGCCGAAACCCTGGGGGCCCCAACACCAGCTCCTGGGGCCCAACCCCTTGGGCCCTCGACCCCAGCTCCAAGGGCCCAACCTCTGAGTGCCCGAACCATAGCTCCAGGGGCCTAACCCCCGGGGGCCCCAACCCCAGCTCCAGGGACCCAACCCCTGGGGGCCCCAACACCAGATCCAGGGGCCCAACCCCTGAGCGCCCGAACCATAGCTCCAGGGGCCTAACCCCTGGGGGCCCAAACCCCAGCTCCAAGGGCCCAACTCCTGAGCGCCCGAACCATAGCTCCAGGGGCCTAACCCCCGGGGGCCCCAACCCCAGCTCCAAGAGCCCAATCCCTGAGCGCCCGAACCATAGCTCCAGGGGCCTAACCCCTGGGGGCCCCAATACCAGCTCCAGGGGCCCAAAACCTGAGCGCCCGAACCAAAGCTCCAGGGGCCCAACCCCTGAGCGCCCGAACCATAGCTACAGGGGCCTAACCCCTGGGGGCGCCAACTCCAACTCTAGGTGCCCAACCCCTGAGCACCCGAACAATATTTACGGGGGCCTAACCCCTGGGGGCCCCAACACCAGCTCCAGGGGCGCAATCCCTGAGCGCCCGAACCATAGCCCTAGGGGCCTAACCCCTGGGGGCCCCAACACCAGCTCCAGGGGCCCAAACCCTGGGGCCCTCGACCTCAGCTCCAAGGGCCCAACCCCTGAGTGCCCGAACCATAGCTCCAGTGGCCTAACCCCCGGGGGCGCCAACCCCAGCTCCAGGGGCCCAAGCCCTGGGGGCCTCAACACCAGTTTCAGGAGCCCAACCCCTGGGGGCCCTAACACCAGCTCCAGGGGCCCAATCCCTGGGGCCCTCGACCCCAGCTCCAATAGCCCAACCCCTGAGCGCCCGAACCATAGCTCCAGGGGCCTAATCCCTGAGAGCCAGAACCATAGATCAAGGGGCCTAACCCCTGGGGGCCCCAACACCAGCTCCAGGGGCCGAACCCCTGAGCGCCCGAACCAAAGCTCCAGGGGCCCAACCCCTGGGGGCCCCAACACCAGCTCCAGGGGCCCAACTCCTGAGCGCCCGAACCATAGCTCCAGGAGTCCAGCCCCTGAGCGCCCGAACCATAGCTCCAGAGGCCTTAACCCCTGGGGGCTCCAACACCAGCTCAAGGTGCCCAACCCCCAGGGGCCTCAACACCAGCTCCAGGGGCCCAACCCCTGAGCACCCGAACTATAGCTCCAGGGGCCCAACCCCTGAGCTCCTGAACTATAGCACCAGAGGCCTAACCCCTGGGGGCCCCAACACAAGCTCCAGGGGCCCAACCCCTGAGCGCCCAAAACATAGCTTCAGGGCCCTAACCCCTGGGGGCCCCAACACCAGCGCCAGGGGCCAAACCCCTGAGCGCCCGATCCATAGATCCAGGGGCCTAACCCCTGGAGGCCCCAACACCAGCTCCAGGGGCCCAAACCCTGGGGCCCTCGACCCCAGCTCCAAGGGCCGAACCCCTGAGTGCCCGAACCATAGCTCCAGGGGCTTAACCTCCGGGGGCCCAAACCCCAGCTCCAGTGTCCCAACCCCTAGGGGCCCCAAAACCAGCTCCAAGGGCCCAACCCCTGAGAGCCCGAACCATAGCTCCAGGGGCCTAACCTCTGGGGGCTCCAACACCAGCTCCAGGGGCCAAACCCCTGGGGGTCCCAACACCATCTCCAGTGGCCCAACCCCTGGGGGCCCCAACTCCAGCTCCAGGGGCCTAACCCTTGAGCGCCTTAACCATAGCTCCAAGGGCCTAACCCCTGGGCTCCCCAACCCCAGCTCCAAAGGTCCAACCCCTGAGCACCCGAACCATAGCTCCAGGGGTCTAACCCACGGGGGCCTCATCCCCAGCTCCAGGGGCCCAACCCCTGGGGGCCCTAACACCAGTTCCAGGGGCCCAACCCCTGGGGCCCTCGATCCCACCTCCAAAGGCCCAACCCCTGAGCGCCCGAACCATACCTCCAGGAGTCTAAGCCCTTGTAGCCCCAACCCCAGCTCCAGGCGCCAAACCCCTGGGGGCCTCAACACCAGCTCCAGGGGCCAAACCCCTGAGTGTCCGAACCATAGCTTCAGGGGCCTAACCCACGGGGGACCCAACCCCAGCTCCAAGAGCCCAACCCCTAAGCGCCCGAACCATAGCTATAGGGGCCTAACCCCTGGGGTCCCCAAAATCAGCTCCAGGGGCCGAACCCCTGGGGGCCCCATCCCCAGCTCCAGGGACCCAACCTCTGAGCGCCCGAACCATAGCTCCAGGGGCCTAAACCCTGGGGCCCCAACACCAGCTCCAGGGGCCGAACCCCTGGGGGCCCCAACACCAGCTCCAAGGGGCCATCCCCTGAGTGTCCGAACCATAGCTCCAGGGGCCTAACACCTGGGGGCCCCAACACCAGCTCCAGGAGCCCAACCCCTGGGGGCCCCAACACCAGCTCCAGTGGCCCAACCCCTGGGGGCCCCAACACCAGCTCCAAGGGCCCAACCCCTGAACGCCCGAACCATAGCTACAGGGGCCTAACCTCTTTAGCTCGAACACCAGCTCCAGTGACCCAACCCCTGGGGGCCCTAACACGAGCTCCAGTGGCCCAACCCCTGGGGGCCCCAACACCAGCTCCAGGGTCCCAGCCCTTGAGCGCCCTAACCATAGCTCCAACGGACTAACCCCTGGGCTCCCCAACCCCAGCTACAACGGTCCAACCCCTGAGCGCCCGAACCATAGCTCCAGGGGCCTAACCCCCGGGGGCCTCAACCCAAGCTCCAGGGGCCCAAACCCTGGGGGCCCCAACACCAGCTCCAGGGGCAAAACCCCTGAGCGCCCGAACCATAGCTCCAGGTCCCTAACCGCTGGGGGCCCCAACCCGAGCTCCAAGGGCCCAACCCCTGAGCGCCCGAACCATAGCTCCAGGGGCCAAAACCTGAGCGCCACAAGCATACCTCCAGGGGCCCAACCCCCGGGGGCCCCAACCCCAGCTCCAAGGGCCGAACCCCTGAGCGCCCGAACGAAAGCTCCAGGGGCCTAACTCCTGGCGGCCCCAACAATAGCTCCAGGGGCCCAACCCCTGGGGGCTCCAACACCAGCTCCAGGGGCCCAACCCTTGAGCACCCGAACCATAGCACAAGGGGTCGAACCCCTGAGCATGCGAGCCATAGCTTTAGGGGCCGAACCCCTGGGGGCCCCAACACCAGCTCAAGGGGAACAACCACTGGTGGCCCCAACACCAACTCCAGGGGCCCAACCCCTGAGCGCCCGAACCATAGCTCCAGTGCCCTAACCCCTGGGGGCGCCAACAACAGCATCAAGGGTCCAACCCCTGAGCGCCCGAACCATAGCTCCAGGGGCCTAACCCCCGGGGGCCCCACCCGAGCTCCAGTAGCCCAACCTCTGGGGCCCTCGACCCTAGCTCCAAGGGCCCAAACCCTAAGCGCCCGAACCATAGCTCCAGGGGCCTAACCTCTGGGGTCCCTACACCAGCTCCAAGGGCCCAACCCCTGAACGCCCGAACCATACCTCCAAGGCCCTAACCCTTGGGGCCCCAACACCAGCTCCAGAGACCTATCCCCTGGGGGCCCCAACACCAGCTGCAGGAGCCCAACCCCGTGGGGCCCCGACACCATCCCCAGTGGTCCAACCCCTGGGCGCCCCAACACCAGCTCCAGGGGCCCAACCCTTGAGCGCCCTAACCATAGCTCCAAGGGCCTAACCCCTGGGCTCCCCAACCCCAGCTCCAAGGGTCCAACCCCTGAGCGCCCGAACCATAGCTGCAGGGGCCTAACCCCCGGGGGCCTCAACCGCAGCTGAAGGGGCCGAGCCCCTGGGGGCCCCAACACCAGCTCCAGGGGCAAAACCCCTGAGCGCTCGAAACATACCTACAGGGGCCTAACCCCTGGGGGTCCCAACCCCAGCTCCAATGGCCAAACCCCTGAACGCCCGAACCACAGCTCCAGAGGCCTAACCCTTGCGGCCCCAACACCAGCTCCCGGAGCCCAACCCCTGGGGGCCCCAACACCAGCTCCAGGGGCCCAACCCCAGAGGGCCCCAAGATAAGCTCCAGCGGCCAAACCCCTGAGCGCCAGAACCATAGCTCCAGGGGCCTAACCTCTGGGGGCCCCAACCGCAGCTCTAAGGGCCCAACAACTGAGAGACCGAACCATAGCTCCAGGGGCCTAACCCCTGGCGGCCCCAACACTAGCTCCAGGGGCCCAACCCCTAGTTCCCTCGACCCCAGCTCCAAGGGCCCAACCCCTGAGTGCCCGAACCATAGCTCCAGGGGCCTAACCGTTGGGGCCCCAACACCAGCTCCAGGGGCCCAAACCCTGGGGGCCCCGACACCGGCTCCAGGGGCTCAACCCCTGGGGGCCCCAACAACAGCTCCAGAGGCCCAGCCCCTGAGCGCCCGAACCGTAGCTCCAGGGACCTAACCCCTGGGGCCCCAACACCAGCTCTAGGGGTCCAACTCCTGAGCGCCCGAATCACAGCTCCAGGGGCCTAACCCCTGGGGGCCCCAACCCCAGCTCCAGAGGCCTAACCCCTGGGGGCCCCAACCCCAGCTCTTAAGGCCCAACAATTGAGCGCCCGAAACATAGCTCCAGGGGCCTAACCCCTTCGGCCCTAACACCAGCTCCAGGTTCCCAACCCCTGGAGGCCCCAACAACAGCTACAGGGCCCCAACCCCTGAGAGTCCGTTCCATAGCTCCAGGGACCTAACCGCTGGGGCGACAACACCAGCTCCAGAGGCCCAACCCCTGAGCGCCCGAACCGTAGTTCCAGGGGCCTAACCCCTGGCGGCCCCAACACCAGCTCCAGGGGCCCAACCCCTGGGGGCAACAACACCAGCTCCAGGGGCCCAACCCCTGGGGGCCCCACCAACAGCTCCAGAGGCCCAGCCCCTGAGCGCCCGAACCATAGCTCCAGGGACCTAACCCCTGGGGCCCCAACAGAAGGTCCAGGGGCCCAACCCCTGAGCGCCCGAACCATAGCTCCAGGGGACTAACCCCTGGGAGCCCCAACCCCAGCTCCAGGGGCCAAACCCCTGGGGGCCACAACACTAGCTCCAGGTGCCCAACCCCTGAGCGCCCGAGCAATAGCTCCAGGGGCCTAAGCCCAAGGGGCCCCAGCCCCAGCTCCAGGGGCCCAACCCCTGGTGGCACCAACACCAGCTCCAGGGGCCCAACCCCTGAGCGCCCGAACCATAGCTCCAGGGGCCTAACCACCGGTGTCCCGAACCTCAGCTCCAGGGGCCCAACCCCTGGAGCCCTCGAAACCAGCTCCAGGGGCCCAACCCCTGAGCGCCCGAACCATAGCTCCAGGAGCCCAACCTCTGAGCGCCCGAACCATAGCTCCAGGAGCCTTACCCCCGGGGGCCGCAACCCCAGCTCAAAAGGCCCAACCCCTGAGCGCCTGAACCATAGCTCTAGAGGCCTAAGCCCTAGGGTCCCCAACACCAGTTCCAGGGCCCAAACCCCTGGGGGCCTCAACACCAGCTCCAGGGGCCGAACCCCTGAGCGCCCGAACCCTAGCTACACGGGATCAACCACTGAGCGCCCGAACCATAGCTCCAGGTGCCTAACCCCTGGGGGCCCCAACACAAGCTCCAGGGGGCCAACCCCTGAGCGCCTGAACCATAGCTCCAGGTGCCTCACCCCTGAGGGCACCAACATCAGTTCCAGGGGCCCAACCCGTGGGGAACTCGACCCGAGCTCCAAGGGCGCAACTTTGAGTGCCCGAACCATAGCTCCAGGGGGATAACCCCCGGGGACCACAACCCCAGCTCCAGAGGCCTAACCCCTGGGGGACCCAACACCAGCTCCAGGAGCCCAACCCCTGGGGGCCCCAACACCAGCTCCAGGGGCCCAACCCCTGAGAGCCCGAACCATAGCTCCAAGGGCCTAACCTCTGTGGGCTCCAACAACAGCTCCAGGGGTCCAACCCCTGGGGGCCCCAACACCAGCTCAGTGGCCCAACCCCTGGGGGTCCCAACACCAGCTCCAGGGGCCCAATCCTTGAGCGCGCTAAAAATAGCTTCAAGGGCATAACCCCTGGGCTCCCCAACCCCAGCTCCAATGGTCCAACCCCTGAGCGCCCGAACCATAGCTCCAGGGGCCTAACCCAAGGGGATCTCTACCCCAGCTACAGGGGCCCAACCCCTGGGGGCCCCAACACCAGCTCCAGGGGCAAAACCCCTGAGCGCCCGAACGATAGCTAAAGGGCCCAAACCCCTGGGGGCCCCAATCCCAGCTCCAAGGGCCCAACCCCTGAACGCCCGAACCATGGCTCCAGGGGCCTAACCCTTGGGGCCTCAACACCAGCTCCAGGGGCCCACCTCTGGGGGCCCCAACACCAGCTCCAGGGGCCCAACCCAAGGGGGCCCCAACATAAGCTCCAGGGGCCCAACCCCTGAGTGCCAGAACCATAGCTCCAGGGGCCTAACCCCTGGGGGCCCAAACCCAAGCTCCAAGGGCCCAACCCCTGAGCGAACGAACCATAGCTCCAGGGGCCTAACCCCTGGGGCCCCAACACCAGCTCCAGGGGCCCAACCCCTGGGGGCCGCATCACCAGCTCCAGGGGCCCAACTCCTGAGAGCCCGAACCATAGCTCCAGAGGCCTAACCCCTGGGTCCCCGACACCAGCTCCACGGGCCCAACCCCTGAACGCCCGAACCATAGCTCCACGGGCCTAACCCCTGGCGGCCCCAACACCAGCTCCAGGGGCCCAACCCCTATTGCCCTCGACCCCAGCTCCAAGGGCCCAACCCCTGAGTGCCCGAACAATAGCTCCAGGAACCTAAATCCAGGGGGACCCAGCCCCAGCTCCGTGGGGCCTAACCCCCGGGGGCCCCAACCCCAGCTCCAGGGGCCCAATCACTGGGGCCCTCGACCTCAGCTACAGGGGCCCAACCCCTGAGCGTCCGAACCATAGCTCCAGGGGCCTAACCCCCGGGGACACAACCCCAGCTCCAACAGACCAACCCCTGAGCGCCCGAACCATAGCTCCAGGGGCCTAACCCATGGGTGCCCCAACACCAGCTCCAGGGGCCGAACCTCTAGGGGCCCCAACCCCAGCTTCAGGGGCCCAACCCCTGGGGCCCTCTACCCCAGCTCCAAAGGCCAAACCCCTGAGCGCCCGAGCCATGGATCAAGGGCCCTAACCCCCGGGGGCTCCAACCCCAGCTCCAAGGGCCCAAGCTCTTAGCGCCCGAACCATAGCTCCAGGTGCCTAACCCCTGGGGTCCCCAACACCAGCTCCAGGCGCCGAACCTCTTGGGGCCCCAACACCAGCTCCAGGGGCCCAACCCCGGAGCGCCCGAACCATAGCTCCAGGGGCCCAACCCCTGAACGCCTGAACCATAGTTTCAAGGTGCTAACCCCTGGGCGCCGCAACACGAGCTGCAGGAGCCCAACCCCTGGGGTCCCCGACACCAGCTCCAGGATCCCAAACCCTGGGGGCCCTAACACCAGCTCCAGGGGCCCAACCCCAGGGGACCACAACCCCAGCTCCAAGGGCCCAACCCCTGATCGCCCGAACCAAAGCTCCAGGGGCCTAACCCCTGGCGGCCCCAACAATAGCTCCAGGGGCCGAACCCCTGGGGGCCCCAACCCCAGCTCCAGGGGCCCAACCCCTGGTGGCCGCAACACCAGCTCCAGGGGCCCAACCCCTGAGTGCACGAACCATAGCTCCAGGGGCCTAACCCCTGGGGGCCCCAACCCCAGCTCCAGGGGCCCAACCCCTTGGGCTCTCGACGCCAGCTCCAGGGGCCCAACCCCTGAGGGCCCGAACCATAGCTCCAGGGGCCTAAGCCCCGGGGGCCCCAACCCCAGCTCCAAGGGTCCAACCCCTGAGCGCCCGAACCATAGCTCCAGGGGTAACCCACGGGGGCCCAACCCCAGCTCCAGGGGCCCAACCGCTGGGGCCCTCGACCCCAGCTCTTGGGGCCCAAACCCTGAGTGCCCGAACCATAGCTCCAGGGGCCTAACCCCTGGGGGCCCTAACCGCAGCTCCAAGGGCCCAACCCCTAAGCGCCCGAACCATAGCTCCAGGAGCCTAACCACTAGGGGCCCCGAACCCAGCTGCAGGGGCCCAACCCCTAGGGGCACGAACACCAGCTCCACGGGCCCAACAATTGAGCGCCCGAACTATAGCTCCAGGGGCCTAACCCCCGGGGGCCCCAACCTCAGCTCCAGAGGCCCAACCCCTGGGGCCCTCGACCCCAGCTCCAGGGGCTCAGCCCCTGAGCGCCTGAACCATAGCTCCAGGGGCCTAACCCCCGGGGGCCCCAACCCCAGCTCTAAGGGCTCAAACCCTGAGTACCCGAACCAAAGCTCCAGGGGCCTAGCCTCTGCAGGCCCCAACACCAGCTCCAGGGGCCCAAGCCCTGGGGGCCCCAACAACAGCTATAGGGGCCCAATCCCTGAGCGCCCGAACCATAGCTCCAGGGGCCTAACCAGTGGGGGCAACAGCACCAGCTGCAGGGGCCTAACCCCCGGGGGCCCCAACCCCAGCTCAAAGGGCCCAACCCCTGAGCGCCTGAACCATAGCTCTAGGGGCCTAACCCCTGGGGTCCCCAACACCAGCTCCAGGGGCCGAACCCCTGGGGGCCCCAACACCAAATCCAGGGGCCCAACCCCTGAGCACTCGAACCAAGGCTCCAGGGGCCCAAGCCCTGAGCGCCCGAACCATAGCTCCAGGGGCCTAAACCCTGGGGGCCCCCACCCCAGCTCCAAGGGCCCAACCCCTGAGCGCCCGAACCATAGCTCCAGGGGCCTCACCCCTGGGGGCCCCTACACCAGCTTTAGCGGCCCACCCCTGAGCGCCCGAACCATAGCTCCAGGGGCCGAACCCCTGAGCGCCCGAACCATAGCTCCAGGGGCCTAACCCCTGGGGGCCCCCAACGAGCTCCAAGTGCCCAACCCCAGAGCGAACGAACCATAGCTCCAGGGGCCTAACCCTGGGGGGACCAACCTCAGCTCCAGGGGCCCAACTCCTGAGCGCCCGAAACATAGCTCCAGGGGCCTAACCCCCGGGGGACCCAACCCCAGCGCCAAGGGCCCAACCCCTGAGCGCGCGAACCATAGCTCCAGGGGCCTAACCCCTGGGGGCACCAACACCAGCTCCAGGGGCCGAACCCCTGCGGGCCCCAACACCAGCTCCAGAGGCCCAACCCATGAGCGCCTCAACCATAGCACGAGGGGCCCAACCCCTGAGCGCCCGAACCATAACTCCAGGGTCCTAACCCCTGGGGGCCCAAACACCAGCTTCACGGGCCCAACCCCTGGGTGCCCCAACACCAGCTCCAGGGGCCCAACCCCTGGGGGCCCCAACACTACCTCCAGGGGCCCAAACCCTGAGTGCCTTAACCATAGCTCCAAGGGCCTAACCCCTGGGCTCCCCAACCCCAGCTCGAAGGGTCCAACCCCTGAGCACCCGAACCATAGCTCCAGGGCCCTAACTACCGGGGGCCCCAACCCAAGCTCCAGGGGCTCAACCCCTGGGGGCCCTAACACCAGCTCCAGGGACCCAACTCCTGAGCGCCCGAACCATAGCTCCAGGGGCATAACCTCCAGGTTCCTGAATCCCAGCTCCAGAGGCCCAACCCCTGGTTCCCTCGACCCCAGATCCAGAGGCCCAACCCGTGAACGCCCGAACCATAGCTCCAGGGGCTTAACTTCCGGGGGCCCCAACCCCAGCTCCAAGGGCCCAAACCCTGAGAGCCCGAACCAAAGCTCCAGGGGCCTATCCCCTGGGGGCCCCAACACCAGCTCCAGGGGCCAAAACCCTGGGTACCCCAACACCAGCTCCAGGGGCCCAACCCCAGAGCGCCCGAACCATAGCTCCAGGGGCCTAACCCCTGGGGGCCACAACCCTTGCTCCAAGGATCCAACCCCTGAGCCCCCGAACCATAGCTCCAGGGGCCTAACCCCAGGGGACCCCAACCCCAGTTCCATTAGACGAACCCCTGGAGCCCTCGACCCCAGCTCCAAGGGCCCAACCCCTGAGTGCTCGAACCATAGCTCCAGGGGCCTAACCCCCGGGGGCCCCAACCCCAGCTCCAGGGGCCCAAACCCTGGGGGCCCCAACACAAGCTCCAGGGGCCCAAACCCTGAGCGCCCGAACCAAACCTCCAGGGGCCTAACCCCGGGGGCCCCCACCCCAGCTCCAAGGGCCCAAAACCTGAGCGCTCGAACCATAGCTACAGGGGACTAACCCCTGGGGGCCCCAACCTCAGCTCCAGGGGCCAAGCCCCTGTGGGCCCCAACACCAGCTCCAGAGGCCTAACCCCTGAGCGTCCGTACCATAGCTCCAGGGACCTAAACCCCGTGGAAACGCAGCCCCAGCTCCAGGGGCCCAACCGCTGGGGCCCTCGACCCCAGCTCCAGGGGCTCAACCCATGGGGGCCCCAACACCAGCTCCATGGACCCAACCGCTGAGGGCCCGAACTATAGCACCAGGGGCCTAACCCCCGGGGGCCCGAAACCCAGCTCCAGGGGCCGAACCCCAGGGGCCCTCGACCCCAGTTCCAGAGGCCCAACCCCTGAACGCCCGAACCATAGCTCCAGGGGCCTAACTTCCGGGGGCCCCAACCCCATCTCCAAGGGTCCAAACCCTGAGCGCCCGAACGAAAGCTCCAGGGGCCTATCCCCTGGGGGCCCCAACACCAGCTCCAGGGGCCAAACCCCTGGGTGCCCCAACACCAGCTCCAGGGGCCCAACCCCAGAGCGCCCGAACCATAGCTCCAGGGCCTAACCCCTGGGAGCCACAACCCCTGCTCCAAGGGTCCAACCCCTGAGCAAACGAACCGTAGCTCCAGGGGCCTAACCCCAGGGGGTCCCAAAACCAGCTCCATTAGACGAACCCCTGGAGTCCTCGACCCCAGCTCCAAGGCCCCAACCCCTGAGCGCCCGAACCATAGCTCCAGGGGCCTAACCCCTGGGGGCCCCAACGCCAGCTCCAGGGGCCAAACCATGGAGGCCCGAAAACCAGCTCCAGGGGCCCAACCCCTGAGCGCCCGAACCATAGCTCCAGGGACCTAACCCCAGGGGGCGCCAACCCCACCTCCAGAGGCCCAACCCCTGGGGGCCCCAACACCAGCTCTAGGAGCCCAACCCCTGAACGCCCGAACCATAGCTCCAGGGTCCTAACTTCCGAGGGCTCCAATCCCAGCTCCAAGGGCCCAACCCCTGAGCGCCCGAAGCATAGATCCAGGGGCATAACATCTGGGGACCCCTACCCCATTCCCAGGGCCCCAACCCCTGGGGGCCCCAACACCAGATCCACGGACCCAGCGGCTGAGCGCCCGAACTATTGCTCCAGGGGCCTAACCCCCGGGGGCCCGAACCCCAGCTCCAGGGGCTCAGCCCCTAGGACCCTCGACCTCAGTTCCAGAGGCAGAACCCCTGAGCGCCCGAACCATAGCTCCAGGGGTCTAACCCCTGGGGGCCCCACCACCAGTTCTAGGGGCCCAACCCCTGGGGGCCCCTACACCAGCACCAGGGGCCCAACCCCTGAGCGCCCAAACCATAGCTCCAAGGGCCTAACCCCCGAGGGCCCCAACCCCAGTTCCAGGGGCCCAACCCCTGGGGCCCTCGACCCCAGCACCAGGGGCCTAACCCCTGAGCGCCCGAACCATAGCTCCAGGGGCCAAACGCCCGGGGCCCCAACCCCAGCTTCAAGTGCTCAACCCCTGAGCGCCCGAACCATAGCTCCAGGGGCCTAACCCCTGGGGGCCTCAACACTACCTCCAGGCGCCGAACCCCTTTGGGCCACAACACCAGCTCCAGGGGCCCAAACCCTGAGCGCCCGAATCATAGCTCCAGGGGCCCAACCCCTGAGTGCCCGAACTATAGCTCCAGGGGCCTCACCCCTGGGGGCCCCAACACCAGCTCTAGGGGCCCAAACCCTGAACGCCCGAACCATAGCTCCAGAGGCCTAACCCCTTTGAGCCCCCACTCCAGCTCCAAAGGCCCAACCCCTGAGCGCCCGAAGAATACCTCCAGGGGCCTAACCCCTGGGGGCCCCAACACCAGCTCCAGGGGCCCAACTCCTGAGCGTCCGAACCATCGCTCCAGGGGCCGAACCCCTGGGGGCCCCAACACCAGCTCCAGGGGCCCAATCCCTGAGGCCCTCGACCCCAGCTCCAAGGGCCCAACCCCTGAGTGCCCGAACCATAGCTCCAGGGGCCTAACCCCTGGGGGCCCCAAACCCAGTTCCAGGGGCCCAATCCCTTGGAATTCCAACACCAGCTCCAGGGGCGCAAACCCTGAGCCCTCGAACCATAGCTCCAGGGGTCTAACCCCCGGGGGCCCCAACACAAGATCCAGGGGCCCAACCCCTGAGCGCCTGATCCATAGCTGCAGGGGCCTAACCCCTGGAGGCCCCAACACCAGCTCCAGGGGCCCAACCCCTGAGCGCCCGAACCATAGCTCCAGGGGCCTAACCCCTGGGGGCCCCAACACCAGCTCTAGGGGCCCGACCCCTGAGTGCCCGAACCATAGCTCAAGGGGCCTAACCCCTGGGGGACCCAAGGACAGCTCCAGGACCCCAACCCCTGGGGGCCCCAACACCAGTTCCAGGGGCCAAACCCCTGAGGGCCCGAGCAATACCTCCAGGGGCCTAACCCCTGGGGGCCCCTGCATTCGCTCCAGGGGCCTAACCCCTGGGGGCCCAAACACCGGTTCCAGGGGCCCAACCCCTGAGTGCCCGAACCATAGCTCCAGGGGCCTAACCCCTGTGAGCCTCAACCCCAGCTCCAGGGGCCCAACCCCTGGGTGCCCCAACACCAGCTCTAGGGGCGGAACCACTGAGCGCCCGAACGATAGCTCCAGGGGCCTAACCCCCGGGGACCGCAACCCCAGCTCCAGGGGACCAACCCCTGGGGGCCCCAACACCAGCTCCAGGAGTCCAACCCCTGGGGGCCCCAACACCACCTCCAGGGACCCAACCCCAGAGCGCCCGAACCATAGCTCCACGGGCCAAACCTCTGAGCGCTTTAACCATAGCTCCAGGGGCCTAACCCCTAGGGGACCCAATACGAGCTCCAGGGGCTGAACCCCTGGGGGCCCCAACACCACCTCCAGGGGCCCAACCCCTGAGCGCCGGAACCATAGCTCCAAGGGCCCAACCCCTGAGCGCCCGAACCATAGCTCCAGGGGCCTAACCCCTGGGGGCCCCAACACCAGCTCCAGGGGCCCAACCCCTGAGCGCCCGAGCCATAGCTTTAGGGGCCTAACCACTGGAGGCCCCAACACCAGCTCCAGGAGCCCAACCCCTGGGGGCCCCAACACCAGCTCGAGGAGCCCAACCCCTGGGGGCCGCAACACCAGCTCCAGGGCCTCAACCCCTGAGCGCCCGAACAATACCTCCAGGGGCCAGTCCCATAGGGGCCCCAGCCCCAGCTCCAGGGGCCGAACACCTGAGCGCCCGAACCACAGCTCCAGGGGCCAAACCCCTGGGGGTCCCCACCCCAGCTCCAAGGGAACAACTCCTGAGCGCCCGAACCATAGCTCTAGGGACCTAACCCCGGGTGAAACCCAAACCAACCTCCAGGGGCCCAACCCCTGGGGGCCCCAACACCAGCTCCAGGGGTCGAAACCCTGGGGGCCTCAACACCAGCTCCTGGGACCCAACCCTTGCGCGCCCGAACGATAGCTCCAGAGGCCGAACCCCTGAGCGCCCGAACCACAGCTCCAGGGGCCTCACCCCTGGGAGCCCCAACACCAGCTCCAGGGGCCCAACCCCTGGGGGCCCCAACACCAGCTCCAGGGGTCTAACCAATCAGTGCCCGAACAATACCTCCAGGGACCTAACCCCTGGGGGACCCAACACTAGCTCCAGGGGCCCAACCCCTGAGCGCCCAAACAATACCTCCAGGAGCCTAACCCCTGGGGGCTCCAACACCAGCTCCAGGGGCCCAACCCCTGACAGAACGAACCATAGCTCCAAGGGCCTAACCCCTGGGAGCCCTCACCCCAGCTCCAATTCAAAACCCCTGAGCGCCCGAACCATAGCTCCAGGGGCCTAACCCCTGGGGGCCCCAACCCCAGCTCCAGGGGCCAGACCCCTGGGGCCCTCGACCCCAGCTCCAAGGGCCCAAACCCTGAGTGCCCGAACCATAGCTCCAGGGGCCTAACCCCCGGGGGCCCTAACCCCAGCTCCAGGGGACCAACGTCTGGGGGCCCGAACACCAGATCCAGGGGCCCAACTATTGAGCGCCCGATCCATAGCTCCAGGGACCTAACCCCTGGGGACTCCAACACCAGCTCCAGGAGCCCAACTCCTGGGGGCCTCAACACCAGCTTCAGGGGCCCAACCCCTGGGGTCCCCAACCCCAGCTCCAAGGGCCCAACCCCTGAGCGCCCGAACCATAGTTCCAGAGGCCTAAACCCTGGGGGAACTAACACCAGATTCAGGGGCGCAACCCCTGGGGACCTCGACCCTAGCTCCAAGTTCCCAACCCCTGAGCGCCCGAACCATAGCTGCAGGGTCCTAACCCCTGGGGGCCCCAACCCCAGATCCAGGGGCCCTACCCCTGGGGGCCAAAACACCTGAGCGCCCGAACCATAGCTCCAGGGGCCTAAACCCCGGAGGCCCCAACCCCAGCTGCAGGTTCCCAACCACAGGGGCCCTCGACCCCAGCTCCAGGGGTCCAACCCCTGAGCACCCGAACCATAGCTCCAGGGGACTAACCCCCGGGGCTTCAATCCCAGCTTCAAGGGCCCAACCCCTGAGCGCCAGAACCATAGCACTAGGGGCCTAACCCCTGTGGGCCCCAACCCGAGCTCCAGGGGCCCACCCCCTGGGGGCCCCAACACCAGCTCCAGGGACGCAACCCCTGAGCGCCCGAACCATAGCTCCAGGGGCCTAACCCCCGAGGACCCCAACCCCAGCTCCATGGGCCCACCCCCTGGGGGCCCCAACACCAGCTCCAGGAGCTCAACCCCTGGGGGCCCCAACACCACCTCCAGGGGCCTAACCCCAGAGCGCCCGAACCATAGCTCCACGGGCCAAACCCCTGAGCGCTTTAACCATAGCTCCAGGGGCCTAACCCCTAGGGGCTCCAACACCAGCTCCAGGGGCCGAACCCCTGGGAGCCCCAACACCACATCCAGGGGCCCAACCCCTGAGCGCCGGAACCATAGCTCCAGGGGCCCAACCCCTGAGCGCCCGAGCCATAGCTCCAGGGGCCAAACCCCTGGGGGTCCCCACCCCAGCTCCAAGGGCCCAACTCCTGAACGCCCGAACCATAGCTCCAGGGGCCTAACCCCTGGGGGCCCCAACCCCAGCTACAGGGGCCCAATCCCTGGGAACCCCAACACCAGCTTCAGGGGCGCAACCCCTGAGCCCTCGAACCATAGCTCCAGGGGCCTAACCCTCGGGGGCCGCAACCCGAGCTCCAGAGGCCCAACCCCTGGGGGCCCCAACACCACCTTCAGGAGCCCAACCCCTGGGGGCCCTAACACCAGCCCCAGGGGCCCAACCCCAGAGTGCTCGAAATATAGCTCCAGGAGTCCAACCCCTGAGCGCCTGAACCATAGCTCCAGGGGCCTCACCCCTGGGGGCCCCAACACCAGCTGCAGGGGCCCAACCCTTGGGGGCCCGAAGACATGCTCCAGGGGCCCAACCCCTGGGGGCGCCAACACCAGCTCCAGGGGCCCAACCCCTGAGAGCCCGAACGATTGTTCCAGTGGCCTAACCCCTGAGGGCCCCCACCCCAGGTCCAAGGGCCCAACCCTAGAGCGACCGAACCGTAGCTCCAGGGGCTCAACCGCTGAGCGCCCGAGCCATAGCTCCGGGGGCTCACCCCTGGCGGCCCCAACACCAGCTCCAGGGGCCCAACCTCTGGGGGCCCCAAGACCAGCTCCAGTGGCTCAACCCCTAGAGCCACAATACCAGCTCCAGTGGCCCAACCCCTGAGCGATCTAACCATAGCTCCAAGGGTATAACCCCTGGGCTCCCCAACCCCAGCTCCATGGATCCAACCCCTGAGAGTCCGAACCATAGCTCCAGGGGCATAACCCTCAGAGGCCCCAACCCCAGCTCCAGGGACCCAACCCCTGGGGGCCCCAACACCAGCTCCAGGGGCCCAACCCCTGAGCGCCTGAACCATAGCTCCAGGAGCCTAACCACTAGGGGCTCCCACCACAGCTCCAAGGGCCCAACCCCTGAGCTCCCGAACCATAGCTCCAGGGGCCTAACCCCTGGGGGCCCCAACCCCAGCTCCAAGGGCCCAACCCCTGGGGGCCCCAACACCAGCTCCACGGGCCCAACCCCTGAGCGCCCGAACCACAGCTCCAGGGGCCTAACCCCTGGGGACCCCAACAACAGCTCCAGGGGCCCAACCTCTGAGCGCCCGAACCATAGCTCCAGGGGCCTAACCCCCGGGGGGCCCAACCCCAGCTCCAGGGGCCCAACCCCTTGGGACCCAAACGCCAGCTCCAGGGGCCCAAACCCTGAGCGTCCTAACCATAGCTCCAGGGGCCTAAACCCTGGGGGCCCCCACCCCAGCTCCAAAGGCCCAACCCCTGAGCGCAAGAACCATAGCTCCAGGTGCCTAACCCCTGGGGGCCCCAACCCCAGCACCAGGGGCCCAATCCCTGGGGGACCCAACACCAGCTCCAGGTGCCCAACCCCTAGGGGCCCGAACACCAGCTCCAGGAGCCCAACCCCTGGGGGCCCCAACACCAGCTCTAGGTGCCCGACCCCTTAGCGCCCGAACCATCGCTCCAGGGGACTAACCCCCGGGTGCCCCAAGCCCAGCTCCAGCGGCCCAACCCCTGGAGGCTCCAACACCAGCTCCAGGGGCCTAACACCTCGGGGCCCCCACCCCAGCTCCAAGGGCCCATCCCCTGAGTGCCCGAACCATAGGTCCAGGGGCGTAACCCCTCGGGGCCCACACTCCAGCTCCAAGGGCCCAAACCCTGAGCGCCCGAACCATAGCTCCATTAGCCTAACCCCCGGGGGACCCAATCTCAGTTCCAGTGGCCCAACCCCTGGGGGCCCAAACACCAGCTCCAGGAGCCCAACCCCTGGGGGCCCCAACACCAGCTCCAGGGGCCCAACCCCAGAACGCCCGAACCATAGCTCCAGGGGCGTAACCCCTGGTGGCCGCCACCCCAGCTCCAAGGGCCCAACCCCTGAGCGCCCGAACCGTAACTCCAGGAACCTAACCCCTGGGGGCCCCAACACCAGCTCCAGGGTCCGAACCCCTGGAGGCCCCAACACCAGCTCCAGGGGCCCTACCCCTGAGAGCCCGAACTATTGTTCCAGGGGCCTAAACCCTGGGGGCCCCCACCCTAGCTCCAAGGGCCCAACCTCTGAGCGCCCGAACCGTAACTCCACTGGCCTAAACCCCGGGGACTCCAACCCCAGCTCCAGGGGCCCAACCCATGGGGGCCCCAACACCAGCTAGAGCGGCCCAACCCCATTGCGCCCGAACCACAGCTCCAGGGCCCTCACCCCTGGGGGCCCCGACACCAGCGCCATGGTCCCAACCCCGGGGGGCCCGAACACCAGCTCCAGTGCCCCAGCCAATGCGGGCCCCAACATCAGCTCCAGGGGAACAACCGCTGAGCGCCCTAACCATAGCTCCAGGGGCCCAACCCCTGAGGGCCCCAACACCAGCTCCAGGGGCCCAACCCCTGAGCGCCCGAACAATAACTCCAGGGGTCTAACCCCTGGGGGCCCCAACACCAGCTCCAGGGGCCCAACCCCTGGAGCCCACGACCCCAGGTTCAGAGGCCCAACCTCTGAGCGCCCGAACCATAGCTGCAGGGGCCTAACCCCTGGGAGCCATCACCCCAGCACCAGGGGCCCAACCCCTGAGCGCCCGAACCATACCTCCATGGGCCTAACCTCTGGGGGCCCCAATGTCACCTCCAGTGGCCAAGGCCCTGGGGGCCAGAACACCAGCTCCAGGGGCCCAAACCCTGAGCGCCCGAGCCATAGTTCCAGGGGCCTAACCCCTGGGGCCCCAACACTAGCTCCGGGCGCCTAACCCCTGGGGGCCACACACCAGCTCCAGAGACCCAACCCCTGAGCGCCCGAACCATAGCTCCAGGGGCCCAACCCCTGAGCGCCGAACCATAACTCCAGGGGCTTAACCCATGGGGGCCCCAAAACCAGCTCCAGGGGACCAACCACTGGGGGCCCCTACACGAGCTCCAGGGGCCCAACCCCTGAGCGCCCGAACCACAGCTCCAGGGGCCCAGAACCTGAGCGCCCGAACCACAGCTCCAGGGGCCGAACCCCTGAGCGCCCGAAACATAGCTCCAAGTGCCTAACCCCCGAGAGCCCCAACCCCAGCTCCAGGGGCCCAACCCCTGGGGTCCTCGACCCCAGTTCCAGGGGCCCAACCCCTGAGTTCCCGAAACATAGCTCCAGGGGCTTAACCCCTGGGGGCCCCAACACCAGCTCCAGGGGCCCAACACCTGAGCGCCCGAACCATAGCTCCAGGGGCCTAACCCCTGGGGGCCCACACCCCAGCTCCAATACCCAACCCCTGAGCGCCCGAACCATAGCTCCAGGGGCCTAACCCCGGGGGCCCCAACCCCAGTTCCAGGGGCCCAACCCCTGGGGGCCCCAACACCAGCTCCAGGGGCCTAACCCCTGAGCGCCCGAACAATAGCTCCCGAGGCCTCACCCCTGGGGGACAAACACCAACTCCAGGGGCCCAACCAATGGGGGCCTCAACAAATGCTCCAGTGGCCCAACCCCTGGGGGCCCCAACACCAGCTCCAGGGGCCCAACCGCTGAGATCCCTAACCATAGCTCCAAGGGCCTAACCCCTGGGCTCCCCAACCCCAGCTCCAAGGGTCCAACCCCTTAGCGCCCGAACCATAGCTCCAGGGGCCTAACCCCAGGGGGCCCCAACCCCAGTTCCAGGGGCCCAACCACTGGGGGCCCCAACACCAGCTCTAGGAGACCAACCCCTGAGCGCCCGAACCATAGCTCCAGGGGCCTAACGCCTGGGGCCCCAACACCAGCTCCAGGGGCCCAACCAGTGAGCGCCCGAACAATAGCTTCAGGGGCCTAACCCCTGGGGGCTCCCACCCCAGCCCCAAGGGCCCAACCCCTGAGCGCCCGAACCATAGCTCCAGAGGCCTAACCCCTGGGGGCCCAAAACCAAGCTCCAGAGGCCGAACCCTGGGGACCCCAACACCACCTCCATTGGCCCAACCCTTGAGCGCCCGAACCATAGCTCTAGGGGCATAACCTCTGGGGAACCCAACACCAGCTCCAAGGGCCCAACCCTTGAGCGCACGAACCATAGCTCCAGGAGCCTAACCCCTGGGGGCCCCAACACCAAATCCAGGGGCCCAACCCCTGGGGGCCCCAACACCAGCTTTAGGGGCCCAACCCCTGAGCGCCCTAACAATAGCTCCAAGGGCCTAACCCCTGGGCTCCCAACCCCAGCCCCAAGGGTCCAATCCCTCAGCGAGCGAACCATAGCTCCAGGGGCCTAAACCCGGGGGCCCCAACACCAGCTCCAAGGGCCTCACCCCTGAGGGACCCAACACCAGCTGCAGCGGCCCAACGCCTGGGGGCCCCAACACCAGCTCCAGTGGCCCAACCCCTGGGGGCCCCAACACCAGCTCCAGGGGACCAACCCCTGAGGGCCCCAACACCAGCTCCAGGGGCCCAACGCCTGGGGGCCCCAACACCAGCTCCAGTGGCCCAACCCCTCGGGGCCCCAACACCAGCTCCAGGGGATCAACTCCTGAGCACCCGAACCATAGCTCCAGGGGCATAACCCCTGGGGGCCCCAACAATACCTCCAGGGGCCCAAACCCTGGGGGCCCGAACACCAGCTCCAGGGGCCCCACCCCTGAGCGCCCGATCCATAGCTCCAGGGGCCTAACCCCTGGGGCCCAACACCAGCTCCAGGGGCCCAACCCTTGAGCGCCCGAACCATAGCTCCAGGGGCCTAACCCCTGGGGGACCCAACACCAGCTCCAGGGGCCCAACCCCTGAGCGCCCGAACAATACCTTCAGGGGCCAAACCCCTGGGGGATCAAACACCAGCTCCAGGGGCCCAGCCCTTGAGCGCCCAAACCATAGCTCCAGGGACCTAACCCCTAGGGGCCCCCACCCAAGCTCCATGGGCCCAACCCCTGGAGGACTCAACACCAGCTCCAGGGGCTCAACCCCTGGGGGCCCCAACACCAGCTCCAGAAGCCCAGTCCCTGGGGGCCCCAACACCAGCACCAGGGGCCCAACCCCTGGGGGCCCCAACACCAGCTCCAGGGGACCAACCCCTGAGCGCCCGAACCATAGCTCAAGGGACTTAACCTCTGGGCCCCAACACCAGCGCTGGCGGCCCAACCCCTGGGGGCCCCAACACCAGCTCCAGGGGCCCAACCCCTGAGGTCCCGAATCACAGCTCCAGGGGCCTAACCCCTGGGACCCCAGCACCAGCTCCAGGGTCGAAACCCCTGGGGGCCCCAACACCAGCTGCAGGGACCCAACCCCAGAGCGCGCGAACCATAGCTCCAGGGGCCCAACCCCTGAGCGCCCGAACCATAGCTCCAAGGGCCACACCCCTGGGGGCCCCAACACCAGCTCCAGGGGCCCAACCCCTGGGGGCCCCTACACCAGCTCCAGGGGCCCAACCCCTGAGAGCCCGAACCGTACCTCCAGGGGCTTAACCCCTGGGGGCCTCAACACCAGCTCCAGGGGCCCAACTCCTGAGCGCCGGAACAATTCCTCGAGGGGCCTAACCCCTGGGGGCCCCAACACCAGCTCAAGAGGCCCAACCCCTGTGCGCCTGAACCATAGCTACAGGGGCCTAACCCCTGGGGGCCACCACCCCACCTCCAAAGTTCCAACCAGTGAGCGTCCGAACCATAGCTCCAGGGGCCTAACCCCTGGGGGCCCCAACCCCAGCTCCAGGGGCACAACCCCTGAGCGCCCGAAACATAGCTACAGGGGCCTAACCGCCTGGGGCCCCAACCCCAGCTGCAGGGGCCCAAACCATGGGGGCCCCAACACCAGTTCCAGGGGCCCAACCCCTGAGCGCCAAAACCATAACTCCAGGGTCCTAACACCCGGGTGCCCCAACACCAGCTCCAGGGGATCAACCCCTGGGGGCAAAAACACCAGCTGCAGGGGCCCAACCCCTGAGCGCCCGAACCATAGCTCCAGGGGCCTAACACCTGGGGGCCCGAATCATAGCTCCAGGGGCCTAACCCCTGGGGGCCCCAACCCCAGCGCCAGAGGCCCAACCCCTGGCGGCCCAAACACCAGCTCCAGGGGCCCAACCCCTGAAACCACGAATCATAGCTCCAGGAGCCTAACCCCCGAGGGCCCCAAAAACAGCTCAAATGATACAACCCCTGGGGGCCCCAACACCAGCTCCAGGGGCCCAACCCCTGAGCGCCCAAACCATAGCTCCAAGGCCTAACCCCCGGGTGCCCCAACCCCAGCTCCAGGGGCCCAACCCCTGGGGGCCCCAAGACCAGCTCCGGGGGCCCAACCCCTGGGGGCTCGAACACCAGCTCCAGGGGCCCAACCCCTAAGCGCCCGAACCATAGCTCCAGGGCCCTAACCCCTGGGGCCCCAACACCAGCTACAGGGGCCCAACCCCTGGGGGCCAAAACACCAGCTCCAGGTTCCCAACCCCTGAGCGCCCAAACCATAGCTCCAGGGGCCTAACCCCTGGGGGCCCAAACACCAGCTGCAGGGGCCCAACCCCTGAGCGCCCGAAAAATACCTCCAGGGGCCTAACCCCTGGGGGCCACAACACCAGCTGTAGGGGCTCAACCCCTGAGCGCCCGAACCATAGCTACAGGGGCCTAACCCCTGGGGGCCCCAAAACCAGCTCCAGGGGCCCAACCCCTGGGGGCTCCAACACCAGCTCCAGGGGCCAAACCCCTGAGCGCCCGAACCGAAGCTCCAGGGGCCAAACCCCTGGGGGCCGCCACCCCAGCTCCAAGGGCTCAAACCCTGAGTGCCCGAACCATAGCTCAAGGAGCCTAACCCCTGGGGCCCCCACCCCAGCTTCAAGGGTCCAATCCCTGAGCGCCCGAAACAAAGCTCCAGGGGCCTAACCCCTGGGGGCCCGAACACCAGCTCCGGGGGCCCAACCCCTGGGGACTCAAACACCAGGTCCAGGGGCCCAACCCCTGAGCGCCTGAACCATAGCTCCAGGGGCCTAACCCCCGGGGGCCCCAACCCCAGCTCCAGGGGCCCAACCCCTGTGGGTCCCAACACCAGCTCCAGGGGCCTAACCCCTGAGCGCCCGAACCATAGCTCCAGGGGCCTAACCCCTGGGGGCCCCTACACCAGGTCCACGGGCCCAACCCTTGAGCGCCCGAACAATACCTTCAGGGGCCTAACCCCTGGGGGCAACAACATCAGCTCCAGGGACCAAACCCCTGAGCGCCCGAACCATAGCTCCAGGGGCCCAACCCCTGAGCGCCCGAACCATAGCTCCAGTGGCCTAACCCCTGGGGCCCCAACAACAGCTGCAGGGGCCCAACCCCTGGGGGCCCCAACACCAGCTCCAGGGGCCCAACCCCTGACCGCCCAAACCATAGCTCCAGGGGCCTAACCCCTGGGGGTCACAACACCAGCTCCAGGGGCCGAACCTCTGAGCGCCATAACCATAGCTCCAGGGGCCTAACCACCGGGGGCCCCAACCCCAGCTTCAGGGTCCCAACCCCTCGGGGCCCCAACACCAGCTCAAGGGGCCCAACCCCTGAGCGCCCGAACCATAGCTCAAGGGGCGAAACCCCCGGGCGCCCCAACCCCAGCTGCAGGGGCCCAACCCCTGGGGGCCCCAACTCCGACTCCAGGAGCCCAACCACTGGGCGCCCCAAAACCAGCTCCAGGGGCCCAACCCCTGAGCATCCGAAAAATAGCTCCAGGGGCCAGCTCCTGGGGGCCCCAACACCAGCTCCAGCGTCCAAGCCCCTGAGCGCCCGAACAACACATAGTGGGGCGTAACGCCTGGGGCCCCAACACCAGCACCAGGGGCCCAACCCCTGAGCGCCCGAACCATAGCTCCAGGGGCCAAACCCCTGGGGGCCCCCACCCCAGCTCCAAGGGTTCAACCCCTGAGCGCCCGAACCATAGATCCAGGGGGTTAACTCCTGGGGGCCCCCACCACAGCTCCAAGAGCCCAACAACTGAGCGCCCGAACCATAGAACCAGGGGCCTAACCCCAGGGGGCCCCAACCAAAGTTCCAGGGGAATAACCACTGGGGGCCCCAACATCAGCTCCAGGGGACCAACCCCTGAGCGCCCAAACCATAGTTCCAGGGTTCTAACCCCCGGAGGCTCCAACCCCAGCTCCAGCGGCCCAACCCCTGAGTGCCCGAACCATAGCTCCAGGGGCCTAACCCCCGGGGGCCTCAACCCCAGCTCCAGGGGCCCAACCCCTGGGGGCCCCAACACCAGCTCCAGGGGCCCAACCGTTGAGCGCCCGAACAATACCTTCAGGGGCCTAACCCCTGGGGGCCCCAACACCAGCTAAAGTTGCCCAACCCCTAAGCGGCCGAACCATAGCTGCAGGGGCCCAACCCCTGAGCGCCCGAACCATAGCTCCAGGGGCATAATCCCTGGGGGCCCCAACACCAGCTCCAGGGGCCCAAACCTTGAGCGCAAGAACCATAGCTCCAGGGGTCCAACCCCTGGGGCCCCAACACAATCTCCAGGGCCAACCCCCGGGAGACCCCAACACCAGTTCCAGGGGCGCAACCCCTGAGCGCCCGAACCATAGCTCCGGGGGCCTAACCCCTGGGGGCCCCAACACGAGCTCCAGGGGCCGAACCCCTTGGGGCCCCAACACCAGCTCCAGGGGTCCAACCGCTGAGCGCCCGAACCATAGCTCCAGGGGCGTAACCCCTAGGGGCCGCAACCCCAGCTCCAGAGGCCCAACCCCTGGGGGCCCCCAACACCAGTTCCAGGGGCCCACCCCTGAGCGCCCGAACCATAGCTCCAAGGGCCTAACCCCCTGGTGCCCCAACCCCAGCTCCAGGGGCCCAACCCCTGGGGGCCCGAACACCAGCTCCAGGGGCCCAACCCCTAAGTGCCCGAACCATAGCTCAAGGGGCCTAACCCCCGGGGGCCCCAACCTCAGCTCCAGGGGCCCAACTCCTGAGCGCTAGAAGCATAGCTAAAGGGGCCTAACCCTGGGGGCCTCAACACCAGCTCCAGGGACCCAATCCATGAGCGCCCGAACAATACCTTCATGGGCCTAACCCCTGGGGGCCCCAACACCAGCTCCAGGGGCCGAAACCCTGAGCGCCCGAACCATAGCTCCAGGGGCCTAACACCTGGGTGCCCCCACCCCAGCTCCAAGAGCCGAACCCCTGAGTGCCCGAACTATAGCGCCAGGGGTCTAACCCCCGGGGGCCCCAACCCCAGCTCCAGGGGCCCAACCCTTGGTGGCCCCAACACGAGCTCCAGAGGCCCAAACCCTGAGCGCCCGAACCATAGCTCCTGGGGCCTAACCCCCAGGGGTCCCAACCCGAGCTCCAGGGGCCCAACCCCTGGCGGCCCCAACACCAGCTCCAGGGGCCCAACCCCTGAACGCCCGAAGTATAGCTCCAGGGTCCTAACCCCTGGGGGCCCCAACACCATCTCCAGGGCCCAACCCCTGAGCGCCCGAAGAATATCTCCAGGGGCCTAACCCCTGGGGGCCCCAACACCAGCTCCAGGGGCCCAACCCTTGAGCGAACGAACTATAGCTCCATGGGCCTAACCCCTGGGGACCCCCACTCCAGCTCCAACTGCCCAACCCCTGAGCGCCCGAACCATAGCTCCAGGGGCCTAACCCCTGGGGCCCCAACACCAGCTCCAGGGACCCAAGCCCTGAGCTCCCGAACCATAGCTCCAGGGGCTTAACCCCTGGGGGCCCCAACACCAGCTGCAGTGGCCCAACCCCTTAGCGCCCGAACAATACCTCCAGGGGCCTAACCCCTGGGGGCCCCAACACCAGCTCCAGGGGCCCAATCCCTGAGCGCCCGAACCATAGCTTCAGGGGCCTAAATCCTGGTTGCCCCCACGCCAGCTCCAAGGGCAAAACCCCTGAGCGCCCGAACCATAGCTCCAGGGGCCTAACCCCCGGGGGCCCCAACCCCAGCTCCAGGGGCCCAACCCCTGTGGGCCCCAACACCAGCTCCAGTGGCCCAACCCCTGGGGCCCAAACACCAGCTCCAGGGGCCCAACCCCTGAGCGCCCGAACCATAGCTCCAGGGGCCTAACCCCCGGGGCCCGAACTCCAGCTCCAGGGGCCCAACCCCTGGGGGACCCAACACCAGCTCCAGGGGCCCAACCTCATAGACTCATATACTCATAGGTCAGAAGGGACCAATCTGATCATCTAGTCTGACCTCCTGCACAAGGCAGGCCACAGAACCCCACCCATCCAATTTTACAACAACCCCTGTCCCAGGACCGAGTTATTGAAATCCTCAAAAATGGTTTGAAGACCTCAAGCTGCGGAGACACCACCAGCAGCGACCCGTGCCCCACGCTGCAGGGGAAGGCAAAAAACCTCCAGGGTACCTGCCAATCCTCCCTGGAGGAAAATTCCTTCCCGACCCCAAATATGGCGATCAGCTAAACCCTGAGCATGTGGGCAAGAGTCAGCAGCTAGCACGCAAGAAGGAATTCTCCGCAGCAACTCAGTACCCATCGCATGCATCTCCCCGCAGACCATTGAGCAGACCTGTCTGGTGGTAATTCAAGATCAATTGCCCAAATTAACGATCCTATCATAACATCCCCTCCATATACTTATCAAGCTTTGTCTTAAAGCCAGGAAAGTCTTTTGCCCCTACTACTTCCCTCGGAAGGCTATTCCAGAACTTCACTCCCCTAATGGTCAGAAACCTTCGTCTAATTTCAAGTCTAAACTTCCTAATATCCAGTTTATACCCATTCGTCCTCGTGGCTACATTAGTACTAAACTTAAATAATTCCTCTCCCTCCCTAACGTTAACCCCCTTGATATATTTATATAGGGCGAGCATATCCCCCCTCAGCCTTCTTTTGGCCAGGCTAAACAAGCCAAGCTCTTTGAGTCTCCTTTCATAAGGCAGTTTTTCCATTCCTCGGATCATCCTCATAGCCCGTCTCTGAACCTGTTCCAGCTTGAATTCATCCTTCTTGAACATGGGACACCAGAACTGCACACAGTATTCCAGATGGGGTCTCACCAACGCCGTATACAACGGTACTAACACATCCTTATCCTTGCAGGAAATACCCCGCCTGATGCATCCCAAAATCGCATTTGCTTTTTTAACAGCCGTATCACATTGGCGACTCATAGTCATCCTGCTATCAACCAGTACCCCAAGGTCCTTCTCCTCCTCCGTCGCTTCCAACTGATGCGCCCCCAACGTATATCCAAAATTCTTATTATTAATTCCTAAATGCATGACCTTGCACTTTTCACTATTGTATTTCATCCTATTTCTATTACTCCAGTTTACAAGGTGGTTCAGATCTTCCTGAATAGTATCCCTGTCCTTCTCCGTGTTAGCAATATCCCCCAGCTTCGTGTCATCCGCGAACTTTATTAGCACATTCCCGCTCTTTGTGCCGAGGTCAGTAATAAAAAGGTTAAATAAGATCGGTCCCAAAACCGATCCTTGAGGGACTCCACTGGTGACCTCCTTCCAGTCCGACAGTTCACCTTTCAATACGACCCTCTGGAGTCTCCCCTTTAACCAGTTCCTTATCCACCTTACAAATTTCATATTCACTCCCAGCTTTTCCAATTTAACTAACAGCTCCCCGTGCGGAACCGTGTCGAACGCCTTACTGAAATCTAGGTAAATTATATCTACCGCATTTCCTTTATCTAAGTAATCCGTCACCTTCTCAAAGAAGGAGATCAGATTGGTTTGGCACGATCTACCTTTAGTAAATCCGTGTTGCAATTCGTCCCAATTACCATTGACCTCTATGTCCTTAACTACTTTCTCCCTTAAAATTTTTTCCAAGACCTTACATACTACAGACGTCAAGCTAACAGGCCTATAATTACCCGGATCACTCTTATTCCCTTTCTTAAAAATAGGAACTACATTAGCAATCCTCCAGTCATACGGCACAACCCCCGAGTTTATCGATTGCTTAAAAATTCTCGCTAACGGGCTCGCAATTTCACGCGCCAGTTCCTTTAATATCCTCGGGTGGAGATTGTCCGGGCCCTCCGACTTCGTCCCATCGAGCTGTTCAAGTACGGCCTCTACCTCAGTTGCACTAATATCCACTTCCATATCCACATTCCCGTTTATCATCCCTCCATTATCGCAAGGTTCCTCACTAGTCTTATTAAAAACCGAGGCAAAGTACTTGTTTAGATGTTGGGCCATGCCTAGGTTATCCTTAACCTCCATTCCATCCTCAGTGTATAGCGGCCCCACTTCTTCTTTCTTTGTTTTCTTCTTATTTATGTGGCTGTAGAACCTTTTACTATTGGTTTTGATTCCCTTTGCAAGTTCCAGTTCAATGTGGCTTTTAGCCTTCCTCACTTTATCCCTACATGTTCTGACCTCAGCAAGGTAGCTTTCTTTACTGATCCTGCCTTCCTTCCACTCCCTGTAAGCTTTCTGCTTTTGTCTAATCCCCTCTCTGAGTTGCTTGCTCATCCAGTTTGGCCTGCAACTCCTGCCCATGGTTCTTTTCCCCTTTCTCGGGATGCAGGCTTCCGACAGTCTCCGCAGCTGTGACTTAAAGTAATTCCAGGCCTCCTCCACATTTAAATCCACTAATTCCTCCGTCCAATCCACTTCCCTAACTAATTTCCTTAATTCTTTAAAATTAGCCCTCGAGAAGTCAAAAACCCTAATCGCAGATCTACATTTGTTTATCCTGAATCAGCTCATGATCACTCGAACCAAGGTTGTCCCCTACCACCATTTCTTCTACGAGGTCCTCACTGCTCACCAACACCAAGTCTAAAATGGCATCCCCTCTCGTAGGTGCTTCAACTACTTGATGAAGAAATCCATCCGCTATCACATCCAGAAAAATCTGACCCCTATTATTTGTGCAAGTACTCGTCCTCCAGTCTATATCCGGGAAGTTGAAGTCCCCCATAATCACACATTTCCCCTTTGTGTTTACTTCATTAAAGACATTAAAGAGGTCTCTATCCATATCCCAATCCGATCCCGGCGGTCTGTAGCACACCCCAAGCACTATCTCAGGGGAAGCTCTAGTTGCTTTTTTACCCAGCGTGATTTTTGCCCAGACGGACTCCGTCTTATCCATTCCATCGCATCTTATTTCGCTACATTTAATTTCATCATTGATGTACAAGGCTACTCCCCCACCTTTGCCTTTCTTCCTGTCTTTTCTGAACAGCACATAGCCTTCAATACCCGTGCTCCAGTCATGAGTACTATTCCACCAGGTTTCGGTAATCCCTATAATATCTGGCTTCACTTCCTGCACGAGTAACTCCAGTTCCTCCATCTTGTTACCTAGGCTCCTCGCATTAGTGTACAAACCTTTTAATTTTCGGCGTTTGGCGTCAGTGACATTCTTTCCCCCGTCGTGCACAAACTGTCTGCCACCAGCATCACCCGTTACTCTGGTTTCTACTCCACTATTCCTCCTTGGATCAAATCTTGGGGCCGCAAGGGTATCCCCGCTCACTTTGTTTACTTCCCTCTCCAGGTTATGTTCTGGCATGGAGATCTCCCGAACATTTCTCAACCATCTCCCCCAACTTTCTAGTTTAAAGCCCTCTTGATGAGGTCGGCGAGCCTCCATCCTAGAATTCTATTTCCCTCCTTGCTGAGATGAAGTCCATCCTGAGCAAACAGTCGTCTATCCGTAAATGCGTCCCAGTGACCGTACATCCCAAAGCCCTCCTTATAACACCACTCCCTGAGCCATCTGTTGATTGCCATAATCTTGTCCCTCCTTCGTCGCCCCGCTCTAGGAACTGGCAGAATCCCACTGAAGATCACCTGAGCCTCGATGTCTTTAAGCCTCTTCCCCAGTCTGAAATAGTCCTCCTTGATACAGTCCAGTGAGTAACTAGCTGTATCGTTCGTTCCCACATGAAGGATAATCAACGGATTTTTTCCCGCTCCCGCTAAGATCGTATTCAGGCTCAAGTCCACATCCTGTATCTTAGCCCCCGGCAGACAGCACACTCTTCTGTTCTCCCGATCCGGTCTAGTTACAGGCCTGTCTACTCTTCTCAGTAGAGAGTCTCCAATCACGTAGACTTGCCTTTTCCTGGTGACAATGCGATTCTCCGGTCTATCCCCCACAGCAGCTGGCCGTGATTCCTCCTGATTTGTATTTTGACCTCACAATCCTCCTAGGCCTCGTACTTGATGTTGCCTCCACTGACTGCTCCCCTCCATCTGCAGGACTAGCTGCTTGCCTCTTCTTCCTTGCCGTTACTCCTTCAGCAGCCCGCTGTGTTCCATCTTCATTTCCCAACTCAGCAAACCTATTCCTGAGTTCTATTTGTCCATCGCTGGCCCGTCTTATCCTCTGTCTGGTTCTCCTAGTGACATGCTTCCACCGTCCACTTTCCTCACCCAGCAGTCCCTCCTCAGAGTCCTTAGGTTCTGCTTTTGTCCGCTCGCCTGAGCTTGTCCCCTGTGCCTCATCATGTCTGTGTTCCATCATCTGCTCAAATCCCCTTCTAAACTCAGCCAGAGTTTCCACTTGCATCTCCAGTCCCCTTACCTTTTCCTCCAGCAGCTCTATCAGACGACACTTCATGCAGATGAAACTCCTTTCAGGTGCTCCCTCTAGGACCATGTACATGCCGCAGCTGCCGCACCCAGTCATCCTCAGTGTGTCTGCACCTGCTGCATCTGCCTCCATCGTAGCGCTGCAACTCTGTGCCTGGCACTCCACAGCTCACACCGCACCGCAGGCCACCGACAAGCGCAGGGCTGCCTCTTCCCTGGTCTGCCTTCCCGGTTCCTCCAAGGGTGCAACCCCTGAGCGCCCAAACCATAGCTCCAGGGGCCTAACCCCTGGGGGCCCCAACACGACCTCCAGGGGCCGAACCCCTTGGGGCCCCAACACCAGCTCCAGGGGTCCAACCGCTCAGCGCCCGAACCTTAGCTCCAGGGGCGTAACCCCTAGGGGCCCTAACCCCAGCTCCAGGGGCCCAACCCCTGGGGGCCCCAACACCAGCTCCAGGGGCCCACCCCTGAGCGCCCGAACCATAGCTCCATGGGCCTAACCCCCTGGTGCCCCAACCCCAGCTCCAGGGGCCCAACCTCTGGGGGCCCGAACACCAGCTCCAGGGGCCCAACCCCTAAGTGCCCGAACCATAGCTCAAGGGGCCTAACCCCCGGGGGCCCCAACCTCAGCTCCAGGGGCCCAACCCCTGGGGCCCCAACACCAGCTACAGGAGCGCAATCCCTGCGTGCCCCAACAGCAGCTTCAGGGGCCCAACCCCAGAGAGCCCGAACCATAGCTCCAGGGGCCCAACCACTGAGCGCCCGAAACAGAGCTCCAGGGGCCTCACCCCTGGGGGCTCCAACACCAGCTCCAGGGGCCCAAAGCTTGGGGGCCCCAATACCAGCTCCAGTGGCCAAACCCGTGGGGGCCCCAACACCAGCTCCAGGGGCCCAACCCCTGGGGGCTCCAACATCAGCTCCAGGGGCCCAACTCCTGAGCGCTCGAAGCACAGCTAAAGGGGCCTAACCCCTGGGGGCCCCAACACCAGCTCCAGGGACCCAACGCATGAGCGCCCGAACAATACCTTCATGGGCCTAACCCCTGGGGGCCCCAACACCAGCTCCAGGGGCCCAAACCCTGAGCGTCCGAACCATAGCTCCAGGGGCCTAACCCCCTGGGGCCCCAACCCCAGCTCCAGGGGCACAACCCCTGAGTGCCCGAACCATAGCTCCAGGGTCCTAACCCCTAGGGGCCCCAACCCGAGCTCCAGGGGCCCAACCCCTGAGCGCCCGAACCATAGCTCCAGGGGCCTAACCCCCTGTGGCTCCAACCCCAGCTCCAGGGGCCCAATCCCTGGGGGCTCCAACACCAGCTCCAGGAGCCCAACCCCTGAGCGCCCGAACCATAGCTCCACGGGCCTAACCCCTGGGGGCCCCAACACCAGCTCCAGGGGACCAACCCCTGAGCGCCTGAACAATACCTCCAGGGGCCTAACCCCTGGAGGCCCCAACCCCAGCTCCAGGGTCCCAACCCCTGGGGGTCCCAACCCCTGAGCGCCCGAACCATAGCTCCAGGGGCCTAACCCCTGAGGGCCCCAACACCAGCTCCAGGGGCCCAACACCTGAGCGCCCGAACCATAGCTCCAGGGGCCTAACCCCCGGGGGCCCCAACCCCAGCTCCAGGTTTCCAACCCCTGGGGGCCCCAACAGCAGCCTCCAGGAGCCCAACCCTTGAGAGCCCAAACCATAGCTCCAAGGGCCTAAGCCCCGGGGGTCCCAACCTCAGCTCCAGGGGCCCAAACCCTGGGGCCCCAACACCAGCTCCAGGAGCCCAACCCCTGCGGGCCCCAACACCAGCTCCAGGGGCCCAAACCAAGAGCGCCCGAACCATAGCTCCAGGGGCCCAACCCCTGAGCACCCGAACCAGAGCTCCAGGGGCCTCACCCCTGGGGGCCCCAACACCAGTTCAAGGGGCCCACCCCTGAGCGCCCGAACCATAGCTCCAGGGGCCTACCCCTAGGGGCCCCAACCCGAGCTCCAGGGGCCCAATCCCTGGGGGCTCCAACACCAGCTCCAGGAGCCCAACCCCTGAGCGCCCGAACCATAGCTCCACGGGCCTAACCCCTGGAGGCCCCAACACCAGCTCCAGGGGACCAACCCCTGAGCGCCTGAACAATACCTCCAGGGGCCTAACCCCTGGAGGCCCCAACCCCAGCTCCAGGGTCCCAACCCCTGGGGGTCCCAACCCCTGAGCGCCCGAACCATAGCTCCAGGGGCCTAACCCCTGGGAGCCCCAACACCAGCTCCAGGGGCCCAACACCTGAGGGCCCGAACCATAGCTCCAGGGGCCTAACCCCCGGGGGCCCCAACCCCAGCTCCAGGTTTCCAACCCCTGGGGGCCCCAACAGCAGCTCCAGGAGCCCAACCCTTGAGAGCCCAAACCATAGCTCCAAGGGCCTAAGCCCCGGGGGTCCCAACCTCAGCTCCAGGGGCCCAAACCCTGGGGCCCGAACACCAGCTCCAGGAGCCCAACCCCTGCGGGCCCCAACACCAGCTCCAGGGGCCCAAACCAAGAGCGCCCGAACCATAGCTCCAGGGGCCAAACCCCTGAGCACCCGAACCAGAGCTCCAGGGGCCTCACCCCTGGGGGCCCCAACACCACCTCAAGGGGCCCACCCCTGAGCGCCCGAACCATAGCTCCAGGGGCCTAACACCTGGGTGCCCCCACCCCAGCTCCAAGAGCCGAACCCCTGAGTGCCTGAACAATAGCGCCAGGGGCCTAACCTCCGGGGGCCACAACCCCAGCTCCAGGGGCCCAACCCTTCGTGGCCCCAACACGAGCTCCAGAGGCCCAAACCCTGAGCGCCCGAACCATAGCTCCTGGGGCCTAACCCCCAGGGGTCCCAACCCGAGCTCCAGGGGCCCAACCCCTGGCGGCCGCAACAACAGCTACAGGAGCCCAACCCCTGGGGGCCCCAAGACCAGTTTCAGGGGTCCAACCCCAGAGCGCCCGAGCCATAGCTCCAGGGACCTAACCTCTGGGGCCCCAACACCGGCACCAGGGGCCCAACCCCTGGGGGTCCAAACACAAGCTCCAGGGGCCGAACCCCTGACCGCCCGAACCATTCCTCCAGGGGCCTAACCCCTGGGGGCCCCAACACCATCTCCAGGGGTCCAACCCCTGAGCGCCCGAAGAATACATTCAGGAGCCTAACCCCTGGGGGCCCCAACACCAGCTCCAGGGGCCCAACCGTTGAGCGCCCGAACCATAGCTCCAGGGGACAAACCCCTGGGGGCCCCAACCGCAGCTCCAAGTGCCCAACCCCTAGGGGCCCCAACATCAGCTCCACGAGCCCAACCCCTGAGCGCCCGAACAATACCTCCAGAGGCATAACCCCTGGGGGCTCCAACACCAGCTCCAAGTGCCCAACCCCTGGGGGCTCCAACACCAGCTCCAGAGGCCTAACCCCTGGGGGCCCAAACGCCAGTTCCAGGGGCCCAACCCCTGAGCGCCCGAACCATAGTTCCAGGGGCCTAACCCCTGGGGGCACAACCCCAGCTCCAAGAGCCCAACCCCTGAGTGCCCGAACCATAGTTCCAGGAGCCTAATGCCTGGGGGCACCAACCCCAGTTCCAGATGCCCAACCCCTGGGGGCCCCAACACCAGCTGCAGGGGCCCAACCCCTGAGTGCTCGAACCATAGCTCCAGGGGCCTAACCCCCAGGGGCCCCAAGCCCAGCTCCAGGGGCCCAACCCCTGGGGGCCCCAACACCAGCTCAAGGAGCCCAACTCAGGAGCGCCCGAACCATAGCTCTAGGAGCCTAACCCCCGGGGGCTCCAACCCCAGCTCCAGGAGCCCAACCCCTGGGGGCCCTAAAACCAGCTCCACGGGCCCCAGCCAAGAGCACCCGAACCATTGCTCCAGGGACCTCACCCCTAGGGCCCAAACACCATCTCTAGGGGCCCAACCCCTGGGCGCCCCAACACCAGCTCGAGGGGCCCAATCCCTGAGCGCCTGAACCATAGCTCCAGGGGCCTAACCCCTGGGGGCCCCAACACAAGCTCCAGGGGCCCGACCCCTGAGCGCCCGAACAATACCTCCAGGGGCATAATCCCTGGGGGCCCCAACAACACCTCCAGGGGTCAAACCCCTGAGCGCCCGAACCATAGCTCCAGGGGCCGAACCCCTGAGCGCCCGAACGATAGCTCCCGGGGCCTAACCCCTGGGGGCCCCAACACCAGCTCTAGGGGACCAACCCCTGGGGGCCCCAAAACTAGCTCCAGGGGCCAAACCCCTGAACGCCCGAACCATAGCTCCAGGGGCCTAACCCCTGGGGTCTCCCACCCCAGCTGCAAGGGCCCAGCCCCTGAGAGCCCGAACCATAACTCCATTGGCCTAACCCCTGGAGGTCCCAACACCAGCTGCAGGGGCCAAAACTGGGGACCCCCAACACCAGCTCCAGGGGCCCAAACCCTGGGGCCGTCGACCCCAGATCCAGGGGCCTAACCGCTAAGCGCCCGAACCATGGCTCAAGGGGCCTAACCCCTGGGGGCCCAAACCTCAGCTCCAACGGCCCAACCCCTGAGCGCCCGAACCATAGCTCCAGGGGCCTAAACCCTGGGGGCCCCAACACCAGCTCCAGGGGACCAACCCCCGGGGGCCCCAACACCAGCTCCAGATGTCCAAACCCTGAGCGCCCGAACCATAGCTCCAGGGGCCCAACCCCTGAGCGCCCGAACCATAGCTCCAGGGGCCTAACCCCTGGGGCGCCAACACCAGCTCCAGGGGCCCAACCCTTGGGGGCCCCAACACCAGCTCCAAGGGCCCAACCCCTGAGCGCCCGAACCATAGCTCCAGGGGCCTCATCTCTGGGGGCTCCAACACCAGCTCCAGGGGCCCAACCTCTGGGGGTACCACAACCAGCTCCAGTGGCGCAACCCCTGAGGGCCCCTACACCAGCTCAAGGGGCCGAACCCCTAAGCACCCTAACCATAACTCCAAGGGCCAAACTCCTGGGCTGCCCACAACAGCTCCAAGGGTCCAACGCGTGAGCGCCCGAACCATCGCTCCAAGGGCCAAACCTCTGGGGGCCCCCACCCCAGCTCCAAGGGCCCAACCCCTAAGCGCCCGAACCATAGCTCTAGGGTCCTAACCCCTGGGGACTCCAATCCCAGCGCCAGGGGCCCAACCCCTTGGGGCCCCAAAACCAGCTCCAGGGGCTCAAGCACTGGGGGTCCCAACACCAGCTCCAGGAGCCCAACCACTGGGGGACCCAACACCAGCTCCAGGGGCCCAACCCCTGAGCGCCCAAACCATAGCTCCAGGGGCCCAACCACTGAGCGCCCGGACCATAGCTCCAGTGGCCTCACCTCTGGGGGCCCCAACACCAGCTCCAGGGGCCCAACCCCTGAGGGCCCCAACACCAGCTCCAGCGGCCCAACCCCTGAGGGCCCCAACACCAGCTCCCGGGGCCCAACCCCTGAGCGCCCGAGCCATAGCTCCAGGGGCCAAACACCCGGGGGCCCCAACCCCAGCTCCAGGGGCCCAACCCCTGGGGGCCCCAACACCAGCTCCAGGGGGCCAAACCCTGAGCGCCCGAAACATAACTCCAGGGGCCTAACCCCTGGGGGCCCCAACCGCAGCTCGAAGGGCCCAACCCCTAAGCGCCATAACCATAGCTACAGGGACCTAACTCCCAGGGGCCCCACCCCCAGCTCCAGGGGCCCAACCCCTAGTGCCCTCGACCCCAGCTCCAGGGGCCCAACACTGAGCGCCCGAACCATAGCTCCAGGGGCACAACCCCTGAGCGCCCGAACCATACCTCCAGGGGCCTAACCCCTGGGGCCCCAACACCAGCTCCAGGGGCCCAACCGCTGGGGGTCCCAACACCAGCTCCAGGGGCCCAACATCTGAGCGCCCGAACCATAGCTCCAGGGGCCTAACCCCTGAGGGCCCCAACACCAGCTCCAGGGGCCCAACCCCTGAGCGCCCGAACCATACCTCCAGGCGCATAACCCCTGGGGGCCCCAACACAAGCTCCAGGAACCCAACCCCTGGGGGCCCCAACACAAGCTCCAGGAGCCCAATCCCAGGTGGCCCCAACACGAGCTGCAGGGGCCCAACCCCTGGGGGCACCAGCACCAGCTTCAGGAGCCCAACCCCTGGGGGCCCCAACACCAGCTCCAGGGGCTCAACCCCTGAGCGCCTGAGCCATAGCTCCAGGGGCCCAAAGATTGAGCGCCCGAACCATAGCTCCAGGGGCCTAACCCCCGGGGGCCCCACTCCAGCTCCAGGGGCGCAACCCCTCAGGGCCCCAACACCAGCTCCAGGGGATCAACCCCTGAGCGCCCGAACCATAGCTCCAGGGGCCTAACCCCTGGGGGCACCAACGCCAGCTAAAAGGGCCCAACCCCTGAGCGCCCGAACCATAGCTCCAGGGTCCAAACCCCTGGGGGCCCCAACACCAGCTCCAGGGGCCCAACCCCTGAGGGCCCGAACCATAGTTCCAGGGGCCTAACCCCTGGGGGCACAACCCCAGCTCCAAGGGCCCAACCCCTGAGTGCCCGAACCATAGTTCCAGGAGCCTAATGCCTGGGGGCACCAACCCCAGCTCCAGATGCCCAACCCCTGGGGGCCCCAACACCAGCTGCAGGGGCCCAACCCCTGAGTGCTCGAACCATAGCTCCAGGGGCCTAACCCCCGGGGGCCCCAAGCCCAGCTCCAGGGGCCCAACCCCTGGGGGCCCCAACACCAGCTCAAGGAGCCCAACTCAGGAGCGCCCGAACCATAGCTCCAGGAGCCTAACCCCCGGGGGCTCCAACCCCAGCTCCAGGAGCCCAACCCCTGGGGGCCCTAAAACCAGCTCCACGGGCCCCAGCCAAGAGCACCCGAACCATTGCTCCAGGGACCTCACCCCTAGGGCCCAAACACCATCTCTAGGGGCCCAACCCCTGGGCGCCCCAACACCAGCTCGAGGGGCCCAATCCCTGAGCGCCTGAACCATAGCTCCAGGGGCCTAACCCCTGGGGGCCCCAACACAAGCTCCAGGGGCCCGACCCCTGAGCGCCTGAACAATACCTCCAGGGGCATAATCCCTGGGGGCCCCAACACTAGCTACAGGGGCCCAACCCCTGAGCGCCCTAATCATAGCTCCAAGTACCTAACCCCTGGGCTCCCCAACCCCAGCTGCAAGAGTCCAATCCCTGAGCGCCCGAACCATGCCTCCAGGGGCCTGACCCCTAGGGGCTCCCAGCCCAGCTCCAAGGGCCCAACCCCTGAGCGCCCGAACCATAGCTCCAGGGGAATAACCCCTGGGGGCCCCAACCCCAGCTCCAGGGGCCCAAACACTGGGGGCCCCAACACCAGCTCCGGGAGCCCAACCCTTGAGCGCCTGTATCACAGCTCCAGGGGCCTAACCCCTGGGGCCCCAATACCAGCTGCAGGGGACCAAACCCTGGGGGCCCCAACACCAGCTCCAGGGGCCCGACACCTGACTGCCCAAACCATAGCTACAGGGGCCCAACCCCCGGGGGCCCCAACCCCATCTCCAAGGGCCCAAACCCTTAGCGCCCGAACCAAAGCTACAGGGGCCTAACCCTTGGGGGCCCCAACAACAGCTCCAGGAGCCCGACACCTGAGCGACCGAACCATAGCTCCAGGGGCCTAACCCCCGGGGGTCCCAACCCCAACTCCAGGTGCCCAACCCCTGGGGGCCCCAACACCAGTTCCCGGAGCCCAACCCCTGAGCGCCCGAACCATAGCTCCATGGGCCTAACCTCCGGGGGCCCCAACCACAGCGCCAGGAGCCCAACCCATGGGGGCCCCAACACCAGCTCCAGGAGCCCAACCCCTGGGGGCCCCAACACCAGCTCCAGTGGCCCAACCCCTGAGAGACCTAACCATACCTCCAAGGGCCTAACCCCTGGGAGCCCAAGACCAGCTTCAGGGGCCGAAACCCTGGGGGCCCAAACACCAGCTCCAGGGGCCCAGTCCCAGAGTGCCCGAACCATAGCTCCAGGGGCCTAACCCCTGGGAGCCCCAACACCAGCTCCAGGGGCCCAACCCCTGAGCGCCCGAACAATATGTTCAGGGGTATAACCCCTGGGGGCCCCAACACCAGCTCCAGGGGCGCAACCCCTGAGCGCTCGAACAATACCTCCTCGGGCCTAACCCATCGGGGCCCCAACACCACCTTCAGGGGCCGAACCCCTGAGTGCCCGAACCATAGCTCCAGGGGTCTAACCCCTAGCGGCCTCCACCCCAGTTCCAAGGGCCCAACCTCTGAGTGCCCGAACCATAGCTACAGGGGTCTAACCCCTGGGGGTCCCAACCCGAGCTCCAGGGGCCCAACCGCTGGTGGCCCCAACACCAGCTCCATTAGCCCAACCCCTGAGCGCCCGAAAAATAACTCCAGGGGCCTAACCCCCTGAGGCCACAACCCCAGCTCCAGGGGCCCAACCCTTGGGGTCCCAACAGTAGCTACAGGGGCCCAACCCCAGAGCGCCCGAACCATAACTCCAGGGTCCCAGTCCCTGAGCGCGCGAACCATAGCTCCAGGGGCCTCACCCCTGGAGGCCCGAAGACCAGCTCCAGAGGCCCAACCCCTAGGGGCCCCAACACCAGTTCCAGTGGCCCAACCCCTGGGGGCACCAACACCAGCTCCAGGGGCAAAACCCCTGAGCGATCTAACCATAGCTCCAAGGGCCTAACCCCTGGGCTCCCCAACCACAGCTCCAAGGGTCCAACCCCTCAGAGCCCGAAACATAGCTCCAGGAGCCTAACCCCTGGGGGTCCCCATCCCAGCTCCAAGGGCCCAACCCCTGAGCGCACGAACCATAGCTCCAGGGGCCTAACCACTGGGCGCCCGAACACCAGCTCCAGGGGCCCAAACAATGAGCGTCCGAACAATAGCTCCAGGGGCCCAAACCCTTGGGGCCCAAACACCAGCTCCAGGGGCCCAAACCTGAGCTCCCGAACCATAGCTGCAGTAGCCTCACCCCAGGGGGCCCAAACACCAGCTACAGGAGCCTAACCCCTGGGGGCCCCAACACCAGCTCCAGTGGCCCAATCCCTGGTGGCCCCAACACCGGCTCCAGGGGCCCAAACCCTGAGAGCCATAACCATAGTTCCAAGGGCCTAACCCCTGGGCTCCCCAACCCCAGCTCCAAGGGTCCAACCCCTGAGCGCCCAAACCATAGCTCCAGGAGCCTAACCCCCGGGGGCCCAAACCCCAACTCCAGGGGCCCAAACTCTAGGGCCCCACCCGCAGCTCCAAGGGCCCAACCCCTAAGCGCCCGAACCATAGCTCCAGGGGCCTAACCCCTGGGGGCCCCTACCCAAGCTCCAGCGGCCCAACCCCTGGGGGCCCAAACCCCAGCTCCAGGGGCCCAACCCCAACCCCTGGGTCCTCGACCCCAGCTCCAGGGGCCCAACCCCTGAGCGCCCGAACCATAGCTCCAGGGGCCTAACGCCCGGGGGCCCTAAAACCAGCTCCAAGGGACCAAACCCTGAGCGCCCGAACCATAGCTCCAGGAGCCCAACCCCTGGAGGCCTCAACACCAACTGCAAGGGCCTAACCCCTGGGGCCCTCGACCCCAGCTCCAGGGGCCCAACCCCTGAGCGTCCGAACTTTAGCTCCAGGGGCCTAACCCCCGGGGGCCCCAACCTCAGCTCCAAGGGCCCAAACCCTGGGGCCCTCGCCCCCAGTTCCAGGGGAAAAACCCCTGAGTGCCCGAACCATAGCTCCAGGGGCCTAATCCCCGGAGGCCCCAACCCCAGCTCCAAGGGTCCAACCCTTGAGCGCCCGAACCATAGTTAAAGGGGCCTAACCCCTGAGGCCTCAACACCAGCTCCAGGATCACAACCCCTGGGGCCGCAACACCACCTCCAGGGGCCCAACCCCTGGGGGCCCCAACATAAGCTCCAGGGGCCCAACCCCTGGGGGCCCCAACATCAGCTCCAGGAGCCCAACCCCTGGGGGCCCCAACATCAGCTCCAGTGGCCCAACCCCTGAGCGCCCGAACCATAGCTCCAGGGTCCTAACCCCTGGGGCCCCACCACCAGCTCCAGGGGCCCAACCCCTGTGAGCCCCAACACCAGCTCCAGGGGCTCAACACCTGAGCGCCCGAAGCATAGCTCCAGGGGCCTAACCCCTGGGGACCCCAACACCAGCTCCAGGGGACCAACCCCTGAGCGCCCGAACAATACCTCCAGGGGCCTAACCCCTGAGGCCCCAACACCAGCTCCAGTGGCCCAACCCCTGAGCGCCCGAACCATAGCGCCAGGGGCCTAACCCCTGGGGGCTCCCACCCCAGATCCAAGGGCCCAACCCCTGAGCGCCCGAACCACAGCTACAGGGGCCTAACCCCTGGGAGACCCAACCCCAGCTCCAGAGGCCCAACCCCTGGGGGTTACAACACCAGCTCCAGGGGCCCAACCCTTGAGCGCCCGAACCATAGCTCCAGGGGCCTAACCCCTGTGGGCCCCAACACCAGCTCCACGAGCCCAACCCCTGGGGTCCACAACACCAGCTACAAGGGCCCAACCCCTGGGGGCCCCAACACGAGCTCCAGGAGCGCAACCCCTGGGGGCCCCAACACCAGCTCCAGGGGCCCAATCCCTGAGCGCCCGAACCATAGCTAGAGGTGCCCAACGCCTGAGTGCCCTAACCATAGCTCCAAAGGCCTAACCCCTGGGCTCCTCAACCCCAGCTCCAAGGGTCCAACCCCTGAGCGTCCGAACCATAGCTCCAGGGGCTTAACCCCTGGGGGCCCCAACCCCAGCTCCAAGGGCCCAAACCCTGAGCGCCAGAACCATAGCTGCAGGGGCCTAACCCCTGGGGGCTCCTACCCCAGCTCCAGGGGCCCAACCCAGGGGGGCCCCAACACCAGTTTCACGGGCCCAACCCCTAAGCGCCCGAACTATAGCTCCAGGGGCCTAACCCCTGGGGGTCCTTATATCAGCTAAAGGGGCCCAACGCCTGTGCGCCCGAACAATACCTCAAGGGGCCTAACCTCTGGGGGCATCAAGACCAGCTCCAGGGACCCAAACCCTGAGCACCCGAACCATAGCCCCAGGGGCCTAACCCCTGGGGGCCCCAACACCAGGTCCAGGGGCCTAACCCCTGGGGGCCCCCACCAGAGCTCCAAGGGCACAACCCCTGAGCGCCCGAACCATAGTTCTAGGGGCCTAACCCCTGGAGGCAACAACCCCAGCTCCAGGGGCCCAACCCCTTGGGGCCCCAACACCAGCTCCAGGGGCCCAAACCCTGAGCGCCCGAACAATACCTTCAGGGGTCTAACCCCTGGCTGCCCCAACACCAGCTCCAGGGGCCCAACCCCTGAGCGCCCGAACCATAGCTCCAGCGACCTAACCCCTGGGTGCCCCAACCCCAGTTCCAAGAGCCCAACCCCTGAGCGATCGAACCATAGCTCCAGGGGCCTAACCCCTGGGGACCCCATCCCCTGCTCCAGGGGCCCAACCCCTGCAGACCTCAACACCAGGTCCAGGAGCCAAACCCCGGGGGCCCAAACACCAGCTCAAGGGGCCAAACCCCAGAGCGCCCGAACCATAGCTCCAAGGGCCAAACCACTAGGTCCCCAACAACAGCTCCAGGGGCCTAAACCCTGGGGGCCTCAACACCAGCTCCAGGGGCCCAACCACTGAGCGCCCGAACAATACCTTCAGGAGTCTAACCCCTGGGGGCCCCAACACCAGCTCCAGGGGCCCAACCCCTGAGCGCCCGAACCATAGCTACAGGGGCATAACCCCCGGGTGCCCCAACCCCAGCTCCAAGGGCCCAACCCCTGAGCGCTCGAACCATAGCTCCAGGGGCCTAACCCCTGGCGCCACAGCACCAGCTCCAGGGGCCGAACCCCTGGGGGCCCCAATACCAGCTCCAGGGGCCCAACCCCTGAGCATCCGAACCATAGCTCCAGGGGCGTAACTCCGGGGGTCCCAACCCCAGCTATAGGGGCCCAACCACTGGGGGCCCCAACGCCAGCTCCAGGGGCCCAACCCCTGAGCGCCCGAACCATAGCTCCAGGGGCCTAACACCCGGGGGTCCCAACCCCAGCTCCAGAGGACTCACCCCTGGGGGCCCCAACACCAGCTCCAGGGGCCCAACCCCAGAGCTCCCGAACCATAGCTCCACGGGCCTAACCCCTGGGGCAAGAACACCAGCTCCAGGGGCCCAACACCTGGGGGCGCCAACACCACTCCAGGGGCCCAAAACCTGAGCGCCCGAACAATACCTCCAGGGGCCTAACCCCTGAGGCCCCAACACCAGCTCCAGTGGCCCAACCCCTGAACGCCCGAACCATAGCGCCAGGGGCCTAACCCCTGGGGGCTCCCACCCCAGATCCAAGGGCCCAACCCCTGAGCGCCCGAACCACAGCTACAGGGGCCTAACCCCTGGGGGACCCAACCCCAGCTCCAGAGGCCCAACCCCTGGGGGTTACAACACCAGCTCCAGGGGCCCAACCCTTGAGCGCCCGAACCATAGCTCCAGGGGCCTAACCCCTGTGGGCCCCAACACCAGCTCCACGAGCCCAACCCCTGGGGGCCACAACACCACCTACAAGGGCCCAACCCCTGGGGGCCCCAACACGAGCTCCAGGAGCGCAACCCCTGGGGGCCCCAACACCAGCTCCAGGGGCCCAACCCCTGAGCGCCCGAACCATACCTCCAGGGTCCTAACCCCCGGGGCCCCTACCCCAGCTCCAGGGGCCCAACCCCTGGGGGCCCCAACACCAGATCCAGGAGCCGAACCCCTGGGGGCCCCAAACCCAGCTCCAGCGGCCCAACCCCAGAGCGCCCGAACCATAGCTCCAGGGGCCCAAACCCTCAGCGCCCAAACCATAGCCCCAGGTGCCTCACCCCTGGGCGCACCTACACCAGCTCCAGGGGCCCAACCCCTGGGGGCCCCAACACCAGCTCCAGTGGCCCAACCCCTGGGGGCCCCAGCACCAGCTCTAGGGGCCCAACCCCTGAGAGCCCTAACCATTGCTCCAAGGGACTAACCCCTGGGCTCCCCAACCACACCTCCAAGGGTCCAACCCCTGATGGCCCGAACCATAGCTCCAGGGGCCTAACCCCTGGGTGCCCCATCACCAGCTCCAGGGGCCCAACCCCTGAGCGCCCGAACCATAACTCCAGGGGCCTAACCCCCGGAGGCCGCAACCCCAGCTCCAGGATCGAACCAAAGAGGCCTTAGACCCCAGCTCCAGGGGTCCCACCCCTGAGCGCCTTAACCATAGCTCCAGGGGCCTAACCCCTGGGCTCCCCAACCCCAGCTCCAAGGGTCCGACCCCTGAGCGCCTGAACCATAGTTCCAGGGGCCTAACCCCCGGGGGCCCGAACCGGAGCTCCAGGGTCCCAACCCCTGGGGGCCCCAACAGCAGCTCCAGGGGCCCAACCCCTGAGCGCCCGAACTACAGCTTCAGGGGCCGAACCCCTGGGGCACCAACACCAGCTCCAGGGGCTCAAACCCCTGGGAGCCCGAACGCCAGCTCCAGGGGCCCAATCCCTGAGCATCCGAACCATAGCTCCAGTGGCCTAACCCCTGGGGGCCCCCACACAAGCTCCAAGGGCCGAACCCCTGAGCGCCCGAACCATAGCTCCAGGGGTCTAACCCATGGGGGACCCGACCCCAGCTCCAAGGGCCCAACCCCTGTGGGCCCCAACACCAGTTCCAGGGGCCCAACCCCTGAGCGCCCGAACCATAGATCCAGGGGCCTAACCCCTGGGGGTACTTACATCAGCTAAAGGGGCTCAACGTCTGTGCGCCCGAGCAATACCTCAAGGGGCCTAACCTCTGGGGGCAGCAAGACCAGGTCCAGGGACCCAACCCCTGAGCACCCGAACCATAGCTCCAGGGGCCTAACCCCTGGGGGCCCCCACTCTAGCTCCAAGGGCCCAACCCCTGAGCGCCCGAACCATAACTCCAAGGGCCTAACCCCCGGGGGCCCCAACCCCAGCTCCAGGGGCCCAACCCCTGGGGGCCCCAACACCAGCTCCAAGGGCCAAAACCCTGGGGGCACCAATACCAGCTCCAGGGGCCCAACTCCTGAGCGCCCAAACCATAGCTCCAGGGGCCTAACCCCTGGTGGCTCCAACACTAGCTCCAAGGGCACAACCTCTGGGGGCTCAAACACCAGTTCCAGGGGCCCAACCCCTGAGCGCCCAAACCATAGTTCCAGGGGCCTAACCACCGGGGGCCCCAACCCCAGCTCCAGTGGCCCAATCCCTGGGGGCCCCAACACCAGCTGCAGCAGCCCACCCCCTGTGGGCCCCAACACCAGCTCCAGGGGCCGAACCCCTGAGCGCCCGAACCATAGCTCCAGGGGCCCAACTCCTGAGCGCCCGAACCATAGCTCCAGTTTCCTAACCCCTGGGGCCCCAAAACCAGCTCCACGGGCCCAACCCCTGGGGGCCCGAACGCCAGCTCGAAGGGCCCAACCCCTGAGCGACAGAACGATAGCTCCAGGGGCCTAACCCCTGGGGGCCCCAACACCAGCTCCAGGGGCCCAAACCCTGGGGCCCCAACACCAGTTCCAGGGGTCCAACCCCTGAGCGCCCGAACCATAGCTCCAGGGTCCTAACCCCAGGGGCCCCTACCCCAGCTCCAGGGGCCCAACCCCTGGGGGCCCCAACATCAGATCCAGGAGCCCAACCCCTGGGGGTCCGAACCCCAGCTCCAGCGGTCCAACCCCAGAGCGCCCGAACCATAGCTCCAGGGGCCCAAACCCTGAGCGCCCAAACCATAGCTCCAGGGGCCTCACCCCTGGGGGCACCTACACCAGCTCCAGGGGCCCAACCCCTGGTGGTCCCAACACCAGCTCCAGTGGCCCAACCCCTGGGGGCCCGAACACCACCTCCAGGGGAACAACCCCTGAGCGCCCTAACCATTGCTCCAAGGGACTATCCCCTGGGCTCCCCAACCACACCTCCAAGGTCCAACCCCTGAGGGAGCAAACCATAGCTCCAGGGCCCTAACCCCTGGGTGTCCCAATATCAGCTCCAGGGGCCCAACCCGTGAGCGCCCGAACTATAACTCCAGGGGCCTAACGACCGGGAGCCCCAACCCCAGCTCAAGGGGCGAACCCAAGGGGATTCGACCTCAGCTCCAGGGGCCCAACCCCTGAGCGCCCGAAACATAGCTCCAGGGGCCCAACCACTGAGCACCCGAACCATAGCTCCAGGGGCCTAACCCCTGGGGGCCCCAACACCAGCTCCAGAGGTCCAATCCCTTAGCGTCCAAATCACAGCTCGAGGGGCCTAACACCTGCGGGACCCAACACCAGCTCCAGAACCCCAACTCCTAGAGGCCCAAACACCAGCTAGAGGAGCCCAAACCCGGGGGGGCCGAACACCAGCTCCAGGGACCCAACCCCTGAGTGCCCGAAGCATAGCTCCAGGGGCCTAACCCCTGGGGACCCCAACACCAGCTCCAGGGGACCAACCCCTGAGCGCCCGAACAATACCTCCAGGGGCCTAACCCCTGAGGCCCCAACACCAGCTCCAGTGGCCCAACCCCTGAGCGCCCGAACCATAGCGCCAGGGGCCTAACCCCTGTGGGCTCCCACCCCAGATCCAAGGGCCCAACCCCTGAGAGCCCGAACCACAGCTACAGGGGCCTAACCCCTGGGGGACCCAACCCCAGCTCCAGAGGCCCAACCCCTGGGGTTTACAACACCAGCTCCAGCGGCCCAACCCTTGAGCGCCCGAACCATAGCTCCAGGGGCCTAACCCCTGTGGGCCCCAACACCAGCTCCACGAGCCCAACCCCTGGGGGCCACAACACCAGCTACAAGGGCCCAACCCCTGGGGGCCCCAACACGAGCTCCAGGAGCGCAACCCCTGGGGGCCCCAGCACCAGCTCCAGGGGCCCAATCCCTGAGCGCCCGAACCATAGCTAGAGGTGCCCAACGCCTGAGCGCCCTAACCATAGCTCCAAAGGCCTAACCCCTGGGCTCCTCAACCCCAGCTCCAAGGGTCCAACCCCTGAGCGTCCGAACCATAGCTCCAGGGGCCTAACCCCTGGGGGCCCCAACCCCAGCTCCACGGGCCCAAACCCTGAGCGCCCGAACCATAGCTTCAGGGTCCTAACCCCTGGGGGCCCCAACCGCAGCTCCAAGGGCCCAAACCCTGAGCGCCCGAACCATAGCTGCAGGGGCCTAACCCCTGGGGGCTCCTACCCCAGCTCCAGGGGCCCAACCCAGGGGGGCCCCAACACCAGTTTCACGGGCCCAACCCCTAAGCGCCCGAACTATAGCTCCAGGGGCCTAACCCCTGGGGGTCCTTATATCAGCTAAAGGGGCCCAACGCCTGTGCGCCCGAACAATACCTCAAGGGGCCTAACCTCTGGGGGCAGCAAGACCAGCTCCAGGGACCCAAACCCTGAGCACCCGAACCATAGCCCCAGGGGCCTAACCCCTGGGGGCCCCAACACCAGGTCCAGGGGCCTAACCCCTGGGGGCCCCCACCAGAGCTCCAAGGGCACAACCCCTGAGCGCCCGAACCATAGTTCTAGGGGCCTAACCCCTGGAGGCAACAACCCCAGCTCCAGGGGCCCAACCCCTTGGGGCCCCAACACCAGCTCCAGGGGCCCAAACCCTGAGCGCCCGAACAATACCTTCAGGGGTCTAACCCCTGGCTACTCCAACACCAGCTCCAGGGGCCCAACCCCTGAGCGCCCGAACCATAGCTCCATCGACCTAACCCCTGGGTGCCCCAACCCCAGTTCCAAGAGCCCAACCCCTGAGCGCTCGAACCATAGCTCCAGGGGCCTAACCCCTGGGGACCCCATCCCCTGCTCCAGGGGCCCAACCCCTGCAGACCTCAACACCAGGTCCAGGAGCCCAACCCCGGGGGCCCAAACACCAGCTCAAGGGGCCAAACCCCAGAGCGCCCGAACCATAGCTCCAAGGGCCAAACCACTGGGTCCCCAAAAACAGCTCCAGGGGCCTAAACCCTGGGGGCCTCAACACCAGCTCCAGGGGCCCAACCACTGAGCGCCAGAACAATACCTTCAGGAGTCTAACCCCTGGGGGCGCCAACACCAGCTCCAGGGGCCCAACCCCTGAACGCCCGAACCATAGCTACAGGGGCCTAACCCCCGGGTGCCCCAACCCGAGCTCCAAGGGCCCAACCCCTGAGCGCTCGAACCATAGCTCCAGGGGCCTAACCCCTGGCGCCACAGCACCAGCTCCAGGGGCCGAACCCCTGGGGGCCCCAATACCAGCTCCAGGGGCCCAACCCCTGAGCATCCGAACCATAGCTCCAGGGGCGTAACTCCGGGGGCCCCAACCCCAGCTATAGGGGCCCAACCACTGGGGGCCCCAACGCCAGCTCCAGGGGCCCAACCCCTGAGCGCCCGAACCATAGCTCCAGGGGCCTAACACCCGGGGGTCCCAACCCCAGCTCCAGAGGACTCACCCCTGGGGGCCCCAACACCAGCTCCAGGAGCCCAACCCCAGAGCTCCCGAACAATAGCTCCACGGGCCTAACCCCTGGGGCAAGAACACCAGCTCCAGGGGCCCAACCCCTGGGGGCGCCAACACCACTCCAGGGGCCCAAAACCTGAGCGCCCGAACAATACCTCCAGGGGCCTAACCCCTGAGGCCCCAACACCAGCTCCAGTGGCCCAACCCCTGAGCGCCCGAACCATAGCGCCAGGGGCCTAACCCCTGGGGGCTCCCACCCCAGATCCAAGGGCCCAACCCCTGAGCGCCCGAACCACAGCTACAGGGGCCTAACCCCTGGGGGACCCAACCCCAGCTCCAGAGGCCCAACCCCTGGGGGTTACAACACCAGCTCCAGGGGCCCAACCCTTGAGCGCCCGAACCATAGCTCCAGGGGCCTAACCCCTGTGGGCCCCAAACACCAGCTCCACGAGCCCAACCCCTGGGGGCCACAACACCAGCTACAAGGGCCCAACCCCTGGGGGCCCCAACACGAGCTCCAGGAGCGCAACCCCTGGGGGCCCCAACACCAGCTCCAGGGGCCCAATCCCAGAGCGCCCGAACCATAGCTAGAGGTGCCCAACGCCTGAGCGCCCTAACCATAGCTCCAAAGGCCTAACCCCTGGGCTCCTCAACCCCAGCTCCAAGGGTCCAACCCCTGAGCGTCCGAACCATAGCTCCAGGGGCCTAACCCCTGGGGGCCCCAACCCCAGCTCCAAGGGCCCAACCCCTGAGCGCCCGAACCATAGCTTCAGGGTCCTAACCCCTGGGGGCCCCAACCGCAGCTCCAAGGGCCGAAACCCTAAGCGCCCGAACCATAGCTGCAGGGGCCTAACCCCTGGGGGCTCCTACCCCAGCTCCAGGGGCCCAACCCAGGGGGGCCCCAACACCAGTTTCACGGGCCCAACCCCTAAGCGCCCGAACTATAGCTCCAGGGGCCTAACCCCTGGGGGTCCTTATATCAGCTAAAGGGGCCCAACGCCTATGCGCCCGAACAATACCTCAAGGGGCCTAACCTCTGGGGGCAGCAAGACCAGCTCCAGGGACCCAAACCCTGAGCACCCGAACCATAGCCCCAGGGGCCTAACCCCTGGGGGCCCCAACACCAGGTCCAGGGGCCTAACCCCTGGGGGCCCCCACCAGAGCTCCAAGGGCACAACCCCTGAGCGCCCGAACCATAGTTCTAGGGGCCTAACCCCTGGAGGCAACAACCCCAGCTCCAGGGGCCCAACCCCTTGGGGCCCCAACACCAGCTCCAGGGGCCCAAACCCTGAGCGCCCGAACAATACCTTCAGGGGTCTAACCCCTGGCTGCCCCAACACCAGCTCCAGGGGCCCAACCCCTGAGCGCCCGAACCATAGCTCCAGCGACCTAACCCCTGGGTGCCCCAACCCCAGTTCCAAGAGCCCAACCGCTGAGCGCTCGTACCATAGCTCCAGGGGCCTAACCCCTGGGGACCCCATCCCCTGCTCCAGGGGCCCAACCCCTGCAGACCTCAACACCAGGTCCAGGAGCCCAACCCCGGGGGCCCAAACACCAACTCAAGGGGCCCAACCCCAGAGCGCCCGAACCATAGCTCCAAGGGCCAAACCACTGGGTCCCCAACAACAGCTCCAGGGGCCTAAACCCTGGGGGCCTCAACACCAGCTCCAGGGGCCCAACCACTGAGCGCCCGAACAATACCTTCAGGAGTCTAACCCCTGGGGGCCCCAACACCAGCTCCAGGGGCCCAACCCCTGAGCGCCCGAACCATAGGTACAGGGGCCTAACCCCCGGGTGCCCCAACCCCAGCTCCAAGGGCCCAACCCCTGAGCGCTCGAACCATAGCTCCAGGGGCATAACCCCTGGCGCCACAGCACCAGCTCCAGCGGCCGAACCCCTTGGGGCCCCAATACCAGCTCCAGGGGCCGAACCCCTGAGCATCCGAACCATAGCTCCAGGGGCGTAACTCCTGGGGCCCCAACCCCAGCTATAGGGGCCCAACCACTGGGGGCCCAAACGCCAGCTCCAGGGGCCCAACCCCTGAGCGCCCGAACCATAGCTCCAGGGGCCTAACACCCGGGGGTCCCAACCCCAGCTCCAGAGGACTCACCCCTGGGGGCCCCAACACCAGCTCCAGGGGCCCAACCCCAGAGCTCCCGAACCATAGCTCCACGGGCCTAACCCCTGGGGCAAGAACACCAGCTCCAGGAGCCCAACCCCTGGGGGCGCCAACACCACTCCAGGGGCCCAAAACCTGAGCGCCCGAACCATAGCTCCAGGGGCCTAACGCCTGGGGGCCCCAACACCAGTTCCAGGGGCCCAACGCCTGAGCCCCAGAACAATACCTCCAGGGGCCAAACCCCTGAGGGCCCCAACACCAGCTCCAGTGGCCCAACCCCTGGGGGCCCCAACACCAGCTCCAGGGGCCCAACCCCTGAGCAGCCTAACTCTAGCTCCAAGGGCCTAACCCCTGGTCTCCCCAACCCCAGCTCCAAGGGTCCTACCCCTGAGCGCCCGAACCATAGCTCCAGGGGCCTAACCCCCGGGGGCCCCAAACCCAGCTCCAGGGGCCCAACCCCTGGGGGACCCAACACCATGTCCAGGGGCCCAACCCCTGAGCGCCCGAACCATAGCTCCAGGGGCTTAAACCCTGGGGCCCCAACTCCAGCTCCAGGGGCCCAACCCCTAGGGGCCCCAACACCAGCTTCAGGGGCCCAACCTTTGAGCGCCCGAACTATAGCTCCAGAGGCCTAAACCCTGGGAGCCCACACCCCAGCTCCAAGGGCCCAACCCCTGAGCGCCAGCACCATAGATCCAGGGGCCTAACCCCTGGGGGCTAAAACCCAAGCTCCAGGGGCCCAACCCCTGGGGGCCACAACACCAGCTCCAGGGACCCAACCCCTGAGCGCCCGAACCATAGCTCCAGGGGCCTAAAACCCGGGGGCCTCAACCCGAGATCTAGGGGCGCAACTCCTGGGGCCATCGACGCCAGCTCCAGGGGCCCAACGCTTTAGCGCCCGAACCATAGCTCCAATGGCCTAAGAACCGGGGGCCCCAACCCGAGCTCCAAGGTCCCAACCCCTGAGCGCCCGAACCATAGCTCCAGGGGCCTAACCCCTGGGGTCCCCAACACCAGCTCCAGGGGCCCAACCCCTGGGGGCCCCGACACCAGCTCCAGGGGCCCAACCCCTGAGCACCCGAACCATAGTTCCAGGGACCTAATCCCTGGGGCCCCAACCCCAGCTCCAGGGACACAACCCCTGGAGTCCCGAACAGCAGCACAAGGGGCCCAGCCCCTGAGCGCCCGAACCATAGCTCCAGGGGCCTAAACCCTGGGGGCCCAAACACCAGCTCCAGGGGCCGAACCCCTGGGGGCCCCAACACCAGCTCCAGGGGCCCAAAACTGAGCGCCCGAACCATAGCTCCAGGGGCCTAACCCCTGGGGATCAACACCAGCTCCAGGGGACCCACCCCTGAGCGCCCGAACATTACCTCCACGGGCCTAAACCCTGGGGGCCCCAACACCAGCTCCAGGGGCCCAACCCCTCAGCGCCCGAACCATAGCTCCACGGACCTAACCTCCGGGGGCCCCAACCCCAGCTCCAGGAGCCCAACCCCTGGGGGCCCCAACACCAGCTCCAGGAGCCCAACCCCTGAGCGCCTGAACCATAGCTCCAGGGGCCTAACCCCCGGGGGCCCCAACCCCAGCTCCAGGGGCCCAACCCCAGAGTTCCCGAACCATAGCTCCACGGGCCTAACCCCTGGGGCAAGAACACCAATTCCAGGGGCCCAACCCCTGGGGGCGCCAACACCAACTCCAGGGGGACAACACCTGAGCGCCCGAACCATAGCTCCACGGGCCTAACTCCTGGGGGCCCCAATACCAGTTCCAGGGGCCCAACCCCTGAGCCCCAGAACAATACCTCCAGGGGCCTAACCCCTGAGGGCCCCAACACCAGCTCCAGTGGCCCAACCCCCGGGGGCCAAAACACCAGCTCCAGGGGCCCAACCCCTGAGCACCCTAACTCTAGTTCCAAGGGCCTAACCCCTGGGTTCCCCAGCCACAGCTCCAAGGGTCCTACCCCTGAGCGCCCGAACCATAGGTCCAGGGGCCTAACCCCCAGGGGCCCCAAACCCCAGCTCCAGGGGCAAAACCCCTGGGGCCCCAACACCAGCTCCAGGAGAACAACCCATGGTGGCCCCCACACCAGCTCCAGGGGCCCAACGCCTGGGCGCCTGAACCAGAGCTCCAGGGGACTAACCCCTGGGGGCCCCAACACCAGCTAAAGGAGCCCGACCCCTGAGCGCCCGAACCATACCTCCAGGGGCCTAACTCCTGGGGGCAACCAACCCCAGCTCCAAGGGCCCAACCCTTGAGTGCCCGAACGATAGCTCCAGGGGTCTAACCCCTGGGGGCCCCCACCCCAGCTCCAAGGGCAAAACCCCTGAGCGCCCAAAACATAGCTCCGGGGGCCTAACCCCTGGGGTCCCCAACCCCAGCTCCGGTGGCCCAACCCCTGGGGGCCCCAACAGCAGCTCAAGGGGCCCAACCCCTGAGCGCCCGAACTATAGCTCCAGGGGCCTAACCCCTGGGGGCCCAAACAAGAGCTCCAGGGGCCGAACCCCTGGGGGCCCCAACACCAGCTCCAGGGGCCGAACCCCTGAGCGCCCGAACCATAGCTCCAGGGGCCTAACCCCTAGGGCCCAACAGTAGCTCCAAGGGCCCAAACCCTGAGGGCCCGTACAATACCTTTAGGGGCCTAACCCCTGGGGGCCCCAACACCAGCTCCAGGGGCCCAAACCCAGTGCGCCCGAACCATAGCTCCAGGGGCCTAACTCCTGGGGGCTCCAACCCTAGCTCCAAGGGCCCAACCCCTGAGGACCCCAACACCAGCTCCAGGGGCCCAACCCCTGAGCGCAGAACCATAGCTCCAGGGGCCTAACTACTGGGGGCCCCAAAACCAGCTCCAGTGGCCCAACCCCTGAGCGCCCGAACAATACCTCCACGGGCCTAACCCCTGGGGGCCCCAACACCAGCTCCAGGGGCCCAACCCCTCAGCGCCCGAATCATAGATCCACGGGCCTAACCCCTGGGGGCCCCAACACCAGCTCCAGGGGCCCAACCCCTCAGCGCCCGAACCATAGCTCCAGTGACCTAACCTCCGGGGGCCCCAACCCCAGATCCAGGGGCCCAACCCCTGGGGGCCCCAACACCAGCTCCAGGGGCCCAACCCCTGAGCGCCCGAACCATACCTCCAGGGGCCTAACCCCCGGGGGCCCCAACCCCAGCTTCAGGGGCCCAACCCCAGAGCTCCCGAACCATAGCTCCACGGGCCTAACCCCTGGGGCAAGAACACAACCTGCAGGGGCCCAACCCCTGGGGGCGCCAACACCACTACAGGGGCCCAAAACCTGAGCGCCCGAACCATAGCTCCAGGGGCCTAACTCCTGGGGGCCCCAACAGCAGTTCCAGGGGCCCAACCCCAGAGCCCCAGAACAATACCTCCAGGGGCGTAACCCCTGAGGGCCCCAACACCAGCTCCAGTGGCCCAACCCCTGGGGGCCCCAACCCTAGCTCCAGGGGCCCAACCCCTGAGCGCCTGAACCATAGCTCAAGGGACCTAAACCCTGGGGCCGCAACCCCAGCTCCAAGGGCACAACCCCTGGGGTCCCGAACAGCAGCTCAAGGGGCCCAACCCCTGAGCGCCCGAACCATAGCTCCAGGGGCCTAACCCCTGGGGGCCCAAACACCAGCTCCAGGGGCCGAACCCCTGGGGGCCCCAACACCAGCTCCAGGGGCACAACCCCTGAGCGCCCGAACCATAGCTCCAGGGGCCTAACCCCTGGGGCCCAACACTAGCTCCAAGGGCCCAAACCCTGAGCTCCCGTACAATACCTTTAGGAGTCTAACCCCTGGGGACCCCAACACCAGCTCCAGGGGCCCAAACCAAGAGCGCCTGAACCATAGCTCCAGGGGGGTAACTCCTGGGGGCTCCCACCCTAGCTCCAAGGGCTCAACGCCTGAGGACCCCAACACCAGCTCCAGGGGCCCAACCCCTGAGCGCAGAACCATAGCTCCAGGGGCCTAACTACTGGGGGCCCCAAAACCAGCTCCAGGGGCTCAACCCCTGAGCGCCCGAACAATACCTCCACGGGCCTAACCCCTAGGGGCCCCAACACCAGCTCCAGGGGCCCAACCCCAGAGTTCCCGAACCATAGCTCCACGGGCCTAACCCCTGGGGCAAGAACACCACCTCCAGGGGCCCAACCCCTGGGGGCGCCAACACCAACTCCAGGGGCCCAAAACCTGAGAGCCCGAACCATAGCTCCAGGGGCCTAACTCCTGGGGGCCCCAACACCAGTTCCAGGGGCCCAACCCCTGAGCCCCAGAACAATACCTCCAGGGGCCTAACCCCTGAAGGCCCAAACACCAGCTTCAGTGGCCCAACCCCTGGGGGCCCCAACACCAGCTACAGGGGCCCAACCCCTGAGCACCCTAACTCTAGGTCTAAGGGCCTAACCCCTGGGCTCCCCAACCCCAGCTCCAAGGGTCCTACCCCTGAGCGCCCGAACCATAGCTCCAGGGGCCTAACCCCCGGGGGCCCCAACCCCAGTTCCAGGGGCCCAACCCCTGAGGGACCCAACACCATCTCCAGGGGCCCAACCCCTGAGCGCCCGAACCATAGCTCCAGGGGCTTAAACCCTGGGGCCCCAACACCAGCTCCAGGGGCCCGACCCCTGGGGACCCCACCACCAGCTTCAGGGACCCAACCTCTGAGCGCCCGAACTATAGCTCCAGGGGCCTAAACCCTGGGGGCCCCCACGCCAGCTCCAAGGGCCCAACCCCTGAGCGCCAGAACCATAGATCCAGGGGCCTAACCCCTGGGGACCCAAACACCAGCTCCAGGGGCCGAGCCCCTAGGGGCCCCAACACCAGATCCAGGGGCCCAACCCCTGAGCGCCCGAACAATACCTCCACGGGCCTAACCCCTAGGGGCCCCAACACCAGCTCCAGGGGCCCAACCCCTCAGCGCCCGAACCATAGCTCCAGGGACCTAACCTCCGGGAGCCCCAACCCCAGCTCCAGGGGCCCAACCCCTGGGGGCTCCAACACCAGCTCCAGGGGCCCAACCCCTGAGCGCCTGAACCATAGCTCCAGGGGCCTAACCCCCGGGGGCACCAACCCCAGCTCCAAGGTCCCAACCCCTGAGTGCACGAACCATAGCTCCAGGGGCCTAACCCCTGTGGTCCCCAACACCAGCTCCAGGGGCCCAACCCCTGAGCGCCAGAACCATAGCTCCAGGGGCCTAAACCCTGGGGGCCCCCACGCCAGCTCCAAGGGCCCAACCCCTGAGCGCCAGAACCATAGATCCAGGGGCCTAACCCCTGGGGCCCAACACTAGCTCCAAGGGCCCAAACCCTGAGCGCCCGTATAATACCTTTAGGGGCCTAACCCCTGGGGGCCGCAACACCAGCTCCAGGGGCCCAAACCCAGTGCGCCCACATCATAGCTCCAGGGGCCCAAACCCAGTGCGCCCGCATCATAGCTCTAGGGGCCTAATTCCTGGGGGCTCCCACCCTGGCTCCAAGGGCCCAACCCCTGAAGACCCCAACACCAGCTCCAGGGGCCCAACCCCTGAGCGCAGAACCATAGCTCCAGGGGCCTAACTCCTGGGGGCCCCAAAACCAGCTCCAGGGGCCCAACCCCTGAGCGCCCGAACAATACCTCCACGGGTCTAACCCCTAGGGGGCCCCAACACCAGCTCCAGGGGCCGAACCCCTCAGCGCCCGAACCATAGCTCCAGGAACCTAACCTCCGGGGGCCACAACCCCAGATCCAGGGGCCCAACCCCTGAGCGCCCGAAACCATAGCTCCAGGGGCCTAAAACCCGGGGGCCTCAACCCCAGATCTAGGGGCGCAACTCCTGGGGCCCTCGACCCCAGCTCCAGAGGCCCAACCCTTTAGCGCCCGAACCATAGCTCCAGGGGCCTAAGCCCCGGGGGCACCAACCCCAGCTCCAAGGTCCCAACCCCTGAGTGCACGAACCATAGCTCCAGGGGCCTAACCCCTGTGGTCCCCAACACCAGCTCCAGGGGCCCAACCCCTGGGGGCCCCGACACCAGCTCCAAGGGCCCAACCCCTGAGTGCCAGAACAATAGTTCCAGGGGCCTAACGCCGGGGGGTACCAACCCCAGCTCCAGGAGCCCAACCCCTGGGGGCCCCAACACCAGCTGCAAGGGCCCAACCCCTGAGTGTCAGAACCATAGCTCCAGGGGCCCAACCCCTGGGGGCCCCAACACCAGCTCCAGGGGCCCAACCCCTGGGGGCTACAACACCAGCTCCAGGGGCCCAACCCCTCAGCGCCCGAACCATAGCTCCAGGGGCCTAACCCCTCGGGGCCCCAACACCAGCTCCAGGAGCCCAACCCCTGAGCGCCCGAACAATACCTCCATGGTCCTAACCCCTGGGGGCCCCAACACCAGCTCCAGGGGCCCAACCCCTGAGCGCCCGAACCATAGCTCCAGGGGCCTAACCCCTGGGGGCCCACACTCAAGCTCCAAGGGTCCAACCCCTGAGCGCCCGAACCATAGCTCCAGAGGCCTAACCCCTGGGGTCCCCACCCCAGATCAAAGGGCCCAACCCCTGGGGGCTCCAACTCCAGCTCCAGGGGACCAACCCCTGAGCGCCGGAACCATAGCTCTAGAGGTCTAACCCCTGGGAGCCCCAACACCAGCTCCAGGGGCCCAACCCCTGAGCGCCCGAACCATAGCTCCAGGGGCCTAACCCCTGGGGTCCCCACCCCAGATCAAAGGGCCCAACCCCTGGGGGTCCCAACACCAGCTCCAAGGGCCCAACCCCTGAGCGCCCGAACAATACATTCAGGGGTCTAACCCCTGCGGGCCCCAACACCAGCTCCAGGGGTCCAACCCCTGAGCGACTGAACCATAGCTCCAGGGGACAAGCAACTGGGGGCCCCCACCACAGCTCCAAGTGCCCAACCCCTGGGGGCCCCAACACCAGCTCCAGGAGCCAACTGAGCGCCCGAACAATACCTCCAGGGGCATAAACCCTGGGGGCTCCAACACCAGCTCCAGGGGCCCAACTCCTGAGGGCCCCAGCACCAGCTCCAGGGGCCCAAACCCAGAGCGCCCGAACCATAGCTCCAGGGTCCTAACCCCTGAGGACCCCAACCCCAGCTCCAAGGGCCCAACCCCTGAGTGCCAGAACCATAGTTGCAGGGGCCTAACGCCGGGGGGTACCAACCCCAGCTCCAGGGGCCCAACCCCTGGGGGCCCCAACACCAGCTGCAAGGGCCCAACCCCTGAGTGCCAGAACCATAGCTCCAGGGGCCCAACCCCTGGGGGCCCAAACACCAGCTCAAGGGGCCCAACCCAAGAGCGCCCGAACTATAGCTCCAGGGGCCTAACCCCCGGGGTCCCCAACCCCAGCTCCAGGAGCCCAAACCCTGGGGGCCCCAAAACCATCTCCAGGGGCCTCACCCAAGAGCGCCCGAACCATTCTTCCAGGGACCTCACCCCTGGGGCCCCAACACCAGCACCAGGGGCCCAACTCCTGGGGACTCCAACACCAGCTCCAGGGGCCCAAACCCTGAGCGCCCGAACCATAGCTCCAGGGGACTAACCCCTGGGGGTCCCCACCGCAGCTCCAAGGGCCCAATCCCTGGGGGCCCCAACACCAGCTCCAGGGGCCCAACCCCTGAGCGCCCGAACCATAGCTCCAGGGGCCCAATCCCTGGGGGCCCCAACACCAGCTCCAGGGGCCCAACCCCTGAGCGCCCGAACCATAGCTCCAGGGGCCTAACCCCTGGGGGCCCCAACACCAGCTCCAGAGCCCAACCCCTGAGCGCCCGAACAATACCTCCAGGGACTAACCCCTGGGGACATCAACACCAGCTCCAGGGGCCCAACCCCTGGGGGCCCCAACACCAGCTCCAGGGATCCAACACCTGAGCGACCGAACCATAGCTCCAGGGGCCTAACCCCTGGGGTCCCCACCCCAGATCAAAGGGCCCAACCCCTGGGGGCTCCAACTCCAGCTCCAGGGGCCCAACCCCTGAGCGCCCGAACCATAGCTCCAGGGGCCTAACTCCTGGGGGCCCCAACAGCAGTTCCAGGGGACCAACCCCAGAGCCCCAGAACAATACCTCCAGGGGCGTAACCCCTGAGGGCCCCAACACCAGCTCCAGTGGCCCAACCCCTGGGGGCCCCAACCCTAGCTCCAGGGGCCCAACCCCTGAGCGCCTGAACCATAGCTCCAGGGACCTAAACCCTGGGGCCGCAACCCCAGCTCCAAGGGCACAACCCCTGGGGTCCCGAACAGCAGCTCAAGGGGCCCAACCCCTGAGCGCCCGAACCATAGCTCCAGGGGCCTAACCCCTGGGGGCCCAAACACCAGCTCCAGGGGCCGAACCCCTGGGGGCCCCAACACCAGCTCCAGGGGCCCAACCCCTGAACGCCCGAACCATAGCTCCAGGGGCCTAACCCCTGGGGCCCAACACTAGCTCCAAGGGCCCAAACCCTGAGCTCCCGTACAATACCTTTAGGAGTCTAACCCCTGGGGACCCCAACACCAGCTCCAGGGGCCCAAACCAAGAGCGCCTGAACCATAGCTCCAGGGGGGTAACTCCTGGGGGCTCCCACCCTAGCTCCAAGGGCTCAACGCCTGAGGACCCCAACACCAGCTCCAGGGGCCCAACCCCTGAGCGCCCGAACCATAGCTCCAGGGGCCTAACCCTGGGGGCCCCAACACCAGCTCCAGAGCCCAACCCCTGAGCGCCCGAACAATACCTCCAGGGACTAACCCCTGGGGACATCAACACCAGCTCCAGGGGCCCAACCCCTGGGGGCCCCAACACCAGCTCCAGGGATCCAACACCTGAGCGACCGAACCATAGCTCCAGGGGCCTAACCCCCGGGGGCCCCAACCCCAGCTCCAGGGGCCCAACCCCTGCTGGCCCCAAGACACGCTCCAGCGGCCCAACCCCTGAGCGCCCGAACCATAGCTCCCGAAGCCTCACCCCTGGGGGCCCAAACACCAACTCCAGGGGCCCAACCCCTTGGGGCCCCAGGAGCAGCTCCAGTGGCCCAACCCCTGGGGGCCCCAACACCAGCTCCAGGGGCCCAACCGCAGAGCGCACTAACCATAGCTCCAAGGGCCTAACCCTTGGGCTCCCCAACCCGAGCTCCAAGGGTCCAACCCCTGAGAGCCCGAACCATAGCTCCAGGGTCCTAATCCCCGGGGGCCCCAACCCCAGCTCCAGGGGCCCAACCACTGGGGGCCCAAACACCAGCTCCAGGGGCAAACCCCTGAGCGCCCGAACCATAGCTCCAGGGGCCTAACCCCTGGGGCCCCAACACCGGCTCCAGGGGACCAACCTCTGAGCGCCCGAAGCATAGCTCCAGGGGCCTAACGCCTGGGGGCCCCCACCCCAGCTCCAAGTGCCCAACCCCTGAGCGCCCGAACCATAGCTAAAGGGGCCTAACCCCTGGGGGCCCCAAACCCAGCTCCAGGGGCCAAAATCCTGGGGGCCCCAATACCAGCTCCATTGGCCAACCCCTGAGCGCCCGAACCATAGCTCCAGGGGCCGAACCCCGGGGGCCCCAACCCCAGCTCCAAGGGCCCAACCCTTGAGCGCCCGAACCATAGCTCCTAGGCCCTAAACCCTGGGGGCCCCAACACCAGCTCCAGGGGCCGAACCCCTGGGGGCCCCAACACAAGTTCCAGGGACCCAACCCCTGAGCGCCCGAACCATAGCTCCAAGGTCCCAACCTCTGAGCGTCCGAACTATAGCTCCAGGGGCCTAACCCCAGGAACCCCAACATCAGCTCCAGGGGCCCAACCCCTGGGGGCTACAACACCAGCTCCAGGGGCCCAACCCCTCAGCGCCCGAACCATAGCTCCAGGGGCCTACCCCTGGGGGCCCCAACACCAGCTCCAGGAGCCCAACCCCTGAGCGCCCGAACAATACCTCCATGGTCCTAACCCCTGGGGGCCCCAACACCAGCTCCAGGTGCCCAACCCCTGAGCGCCCGAACCATAGCTCCAGGGGCCTAACCCCTGGGGGCCAACACTCAAGCTCCAAGGGTCCAAACCCGAGCGCCCGAACCATAGCTCCAGAGGCCTAACCCCTGGGGTCCCCACCCCAGATCAAAGGGCCCAACCCCTGGGGGCTCCAACTCCAGCTCCAGGGGACCAACCCCTGAGCGCCCGAACCATAGCTCCAGGGGCCTAATCCCTGGGGCCCTAACACCAGCTCCAGGGGCCTAACCCCTGGGGGCCCCTACACCAGCTCCAGGGGCCCAACCCCAGAGCGCCCGAGCCATAGCTCCACGGACTTAACCTCTGGGGTCCCAACACCAGCACCAGGGGTCCAACCCCTGGGGGCCCCAACACAAGCTCCAGGGGCCGAACCCCTGAGCGCCCGAACCATTGCTCCAGGGGCCTAACCCCTGGGGGTCCCAACACCAGCTCCAGGGGCCCAACCGCTGAGCGCCCGAACAATACATTCAGGGGTCTAACCCCTGCGGGCCCCAACACCAGCTCCAGGGGTCCAAACCCTGAGCGACTGAACCATAGCTCCAGGGGACAAACCCCTGGGGGCCCCCACCACAGCTCCAAGTGCCCAACCCCTGGGGGCCCCAACACCAGCTCCAGGAGCCAACTGAGCGCCCGAACAATACCTCCAGGGGCATAAACCCTGGGGGCTCCAACACCAGCTCCAGAGGCCCAACTCCTGAGGGCCCCAGCACCAGCTCCAGGGGCCCAACCCCAGAGCGCCCGAACCATAGCTCCAGGGTCCTAATCCCTGGGGACCCCAACCCCAGCTCCAAGGGCCCAACCCCTGAGTGCCAGAACCATAGTTCCAGGGGCCTAACGCCGGGGGGTACCAACCCCAGCTCCAGGGGCCCAACCCCTGGGGGCCCCAACACCAGCTGCAAGGGCCCAACCCCTAAGTGCCAGAACCATAGCTCCAGGGGCCCAACCCCTGGGGGCCCCAACACCAGCTCAAGGGGCCCAACCCCAGAGCGCCCGAACTATAGTTCCAGGGGCCTAACCCCCGGGGTCCCCAACCCCAGCTCCAGGAGCCCAAACCCTGGGGGCCCCAAAACCATCTCCAGGGGCCTCACCCAAGAGCGCCCGAACCATTCTTCCAGGGACCTCACCCCTGGGGCCCCAACACCAGCACCAGGGGCCCAACTCCTGGGGACTCCAACACCAGCTCCAGGGGCCGAACCCCTGAGCGCCCGAACAATACCTTTAGGGGCCTAACCCCTGGGGGCTCCAACACCAGCTCCAACGGCCCAACCCCTCAGCGCCCGCACAATACCTTCAGGGGCCTAACACCTGGGGGCCCCAACACCAGCTCCAGGGGCCCAAACCCTGAGCGCCCGAACCATAGCTCCAGGGGACTAACCCCTGGGGGTCCCCACCGCAGCTCCAAGGGCCCAATCCCTGGGGGCCCCAACACCAGCTCCAGGGGCCCAACCCCTGAGCGCCCGAACCATAGCTCCAGGGGCCTAACCCCTGGGGGCCCCAACACCAGCTCCAGAGCCCAACCCCTGAGCGCCCGAAAAATACCTCCAGGGACTAACCCCTGGGGACATCAACACCAGCTCCAGGGGCCCAACCCCTGGGGGCCCCAACACCAGCTCCAGGGATCCAACACCTGAGCGACCGAACCATAGCTCCAGGGGCCTAACCCCCGGGGGCCCCAACCCCAGCTCCAGGGGCCCAACCCCTGGGGGCCCCAAGACACGCTCCAGCGGCCCAACCCCTGAGCGCCCGAACCATAGCTCCCGAAGCCTCACCCCTGGGGGCCCAAACACCAACTCCAGGGGCCCAACCCCTCGGGGCCACAGCAGCAGCTCCAGTGGCCCAACCCCTGGGGGCCCCAACACCAGCTACAGGGGCCCAACCGCAAAGCGCCCTAACCATAGCTCCAAGGGCCTAACCCTTGGGCTCCCCAACCCCAGCTCCAAGGGTCCAACCCCTGAGAGCCCGAACCATAGCTCCAGGGTCCTAATCCCCCGGGGCCCCAACCCCAGCTCCAGGGGCCCAAACACTGGGGGCCCAAACACCAGCTCCAGGGGCAAACCCCTGAGCTCCCGAACCATAGCTCCAGGGGCCTAACCCCTGGGGCCCCAACACCGGCTCCAAGTGCCCAACCCCTGAGCGCCCGAACCATAGCTAAAGGGGCCTAACCCCTGGGGGCCCCAAACCCAGCTCCAGGGGCCCAAATCCTGGGGGCCCCAATACCAGCTCCATTGGCCAACCCCTGAGCGCCCGAACCATAGCTCCAGGGGCCTAACCCCGGGAGCCCCAACCCCAGCTCCAAGGGCCCAACCCTTGAGCGCCCGAACCATAGCTCCTAGGGCCTAAACCCTGGGGGCCCCAACACCACCTCCAGGGGCCGAACCCCTGGGGGCCCCAACACAAGTTCCAGGGACCCAACCCCTGAGCGCCCGAACCATAGCTCCAAGGTCCCAACCTCTGAGCGTCCGAACTATAGCTCCAGGGGCCTAACCCCAGGGGCCCCAACACCAGCTCCAGGGGCCCAACCCCTGGGGGCTACAACACCAGCTCCAGGGGCCCAACCCCCTCAGCGCCCGAACCATAGCTCCAGGGGCCTAACCCCTGGGGGCCCCAACACCAGCTCCAGGAGCCCAACCCCTGAGCGCCCGAACAATACCTCCATGGTCCTAACCCCTGGGGGCCCCAACACCAGCTCCAGGGGCCCAACCCCTGAGCGCCCGAACCATAGCTCCAGGGGCCTAACCCCTGGGGGCCCACACTCAAGCTCCAAGGGTCCAACCCCTGAGCGCCCGAACCATAGCTCTAGGGGCCTAACCCCTGGGGGCCCCCACCCCAGATCAAAGGGCCCAACCCCTGGGGGCTCCAACTCCAGCTCCAGGGGACCAACCCCTGAGCGCCCGAACCATAGCTCTAGAGGTCTAACCCCTGGGAGCCCAAACACCAGCTCCAGGGGCCCAACCCCTGAGCGCCCGAACCATAGCTCCAGGGGCCTAATCCTTGGGACCCTAACACCAGCTCCAGGGGCCTAACACCCGGGGGCCCCAACCCCGGCTCCAAGGGCCCATCCCCTGAGCGCCAGAACCATAGCTCCAGGGGCCTAACCCCTGGGGGCCCCAACACCAGCTCCAGGGGCCGAACCCCTGGGGGCCCGAACACCAGCTCCAGGGGCCGAACCCATCAGCGCCTGAACCATAGCTCCAGGGGCCTAATCCCTGGGGCCCCAACTCCAGCTTCAGGGGCAAAAACCCCTGAGCGCCCGAACCATTGCTCCAGGGGCCTAACCCCTGGGGGTCCCAACACCACCTCCAGGGGCCCAACCGCTGAGCGCCCGAACAATACATTCAGGGGTCTAACCCCTGCGGGCCCCAACACCAGCTCCAGGGGTCCAACCCCTGAGCGACTGAACCATAGCTCCAGGGGACAAACCCCTGGGGGCCCCCACCACAGCTCCAAGTGCCCAACCCCTGGGGGCCCCAACACCAGCTCCAGGAGCCAACTGAGCGCCCGAACAATACCTCCAGGGGCATAAACCCTGGGGGCTCCAACACCAGCTCCAGGGGCCCAACTCCTGAGGGCCCCAGCACCAGCTCCAGGGGCCCAACCCCAGAGCGCCCGAACCATAGCTCCAGGGTCCTACCCCTGGGGACCCCAACCCCAGCTCCAAGGGCCCAACCCCTAAGTGCCAGAACCATAGTTCCAGGGGCCTAACGCCGGGGAGTACCAACCCCAGCTCCAGGGGCCCAACCCCTGGGGGCAACAACACCAGCTGCAAGGGCCTAACCCCTGTAGTGCCAGAACCATAGCTCCACGGGCAAAACCCCTGGGGGGCCCCAACACCAGCTCAAGGGGCCCAACCCCAGAGCGCCCGAACTATAGCTCCAGGGGCCTAACCCCCGGGAGCCCCAACCCCAGCTCCAGGAGCCCAAACCCTGGGGGCCCCAAAACCATCTCCAGGGGCCGAACCCCTGAGCGCCCGAACAATACCTTTAGGGGCCTAACCCCTGGGGGCTCCAACACCAGCTCCAACGGCCCAACCCCTCAGCGCTCCCGAAACAATACCTTCAGGGGCCTAACACCTGGGGGCCCCAACACCAGCTCCAGGGGACCCAAACCCTGAGCGCCCGAACCATAGCTCCAGGGGACTAACCCCTGGGGGTCCCCACCGCAGCTCCAAGGGCCCAATCCCTGGGGGCAACAACACCAGCTCCAGGGGCCCAACCCCTGAGCGCCCGAACCATAGCTCCAGGGGCCTAACCCCTGGGGGCCCCAACACCAGCTCCAGAGCCCAACCCCTGAGCGCCCGAACAATACCTCCAGGGACTAACCCCTGGGGACATCAACACCAGCTCCAGGGGCCCAACCCTGGGGGCCCCAACACCAGCTCCAGGGATCCAACACCTGAGCGACCGAACCATAGCTCCAGGGGCCTAACCCCCGGGGGCCCCAACCCCAGCTCCAGGGGCCCAACCCCTGGGGGCCCCAAGACACGCTCCAGCGGCCCAACCCCTGAGCGCCCGAACCATAGCTCCCGAAGCCTCACCCCTGGGGGCCCAAACACCAACTCCAGGGGCCCAACCCCTCGGGGCCCCAGCAGCAGCTCCAGTGGCCCAACCCCTGGGGGCCCCAACACCAGCTCCAGGGGCCCAACCGCAGAGCGCCCTAACCATAGCTCCAAGGGCCTAACCCTTGGGCTCCCCAACCCCAGCTCCAAGGGTCCAACCCCTGAGAGCCCGAACCATAGCTCCAGGGTTCCTAATCCCCGGGGGCCCCAACCCAGCTCCAGGGGCCCAACCACTGGGGGCCCAAACACCAGCTCCAAGGGCAAACCCCTGAGCGCCCGAACCATAGTTCCAGGGGCCTAACCCCTGGGGCCCCAACACCGGCTCCAGGGGCCCAACCTCTGAGCGCCCGAAGCATAGCTCCAGGGGCCTAACGCCTGGGGGCCCCAAACCCAGCTCCAGGGGCCCAAATCCTGGGGGCCCCAATACCAGCTCCATTGGCCAACCCCTGAGCGCCCGAACCATAGCTCCAGGGGCCTAACCCCGGGGGCCCCAACACCAGCTCCAAGGGCCCAACCCTTGAGCGCCCGAACCATAGCTCCTAGGGCCTAAACCCTGGGGGCCCCAACACCAGCTCCAGGGGCCGAACCCCTGGGGGCCCCAACACAAGTTCCAGGGACCCAACCCCTGAGCGCCCGAACCATAGCTCCAAGGTCCCAACCTCTGAGCGTCCGAACTATAGCTCCAGGGGCCTAACCCCAGGGGCCCCAACACCAGCTCCAGGGGCCCAACCCCTGGGGGCTACAACACCAGCTCCAGGGGCCCAACCCCTCAGCGCTCCGAACCATAGCTCCAGGGGCCTAACCCCTGGGGGCCCCCAACATCAGCTCCAGGAGCCCAACCCCCTGAGCGCATCCCCGAACAATACCTCCATGGTCCTAACCCCTGGAGGCCCCAACACCAGCTGCAGGGGCCCAACCCCCTGAGCGCCCCGAACCATAGTTCCAGGGGCCTAACCCCTGGGGCCCCAACACCGGCTCCAGGGGCCCAACCTCTGAGCGCCCGAAGCATAGCTCCAGGGGCCTAACGCCTGGGGGCCCCAAACCCAGCTCCAGGGGCCCAAATCCTGGGGCCCCAATACCAGCTCCATTGGCAACCCCTGAGCGCCCGAACCAATAGCTCCAGGGGCCTAACCCCGGGGGCCCCAACACCCAGCTCCAAGGGCCCAACCCTTGAGCGCCCGAACCATAGCTCCTAGGGCCTAAACCCTGGGGGCCCCAAGCCCAGCTCCAGGGGCCGAACCCCTGGGGGCCCCCAACACAAGTTCCAGGGACCCAACCCCTGAGCGCCCCGAACCATAGCTCCAAGGTCCCAACCTCTGAGCGTCCGAACTATAGCTCCAGGGGCCTAACCCCAGGGGCCCCAAACACCAGCTCCAGGGGCCCAACCCCTGGGGGCTACAACACCAGCTCCAGGGGCCCAACCCCTGAGCGCCCGAACCATAGCTCCAGGGGCCTAACCCCTGGGGGCCCCAACATCAGCTCCAGGAGCCCAACCCTGAGCGCCCCGAACAATACCTCCATGGTCCTAACCCCTGGAGGCCCCAACACCAGCTGCAGGGGCCCAACCCCTGAGCGCCCCGAACCATAGCTCCAGGGGCCTAACCCCTGGGGCCCAAACTCAAGCTCCAAGGGTCCAAACCCCTGAGCGCCCGAACCATAGCTCCAGGGGCCTAACCCCTGGGGGCCCCCACCCCAGATCAAAGGGCCCAACCCCTGGGGGCCCCAACACCAGCTCCAGGGGCCCAACCCCTGAGCGCCCGAACTATAGCTCCAGGGCCTAACCCCTGGGGGCCCACACTCAAGCTCCAAGGGTCCAACCCCTGAGCGCCCCGAACCATAGCTCCAGGGGCCTAACCCCTGGGGGCCCCCACCCCAGATCAAAGGGCCCAACCCTGGGGGCTCCAACTCCAGCTCCAGGGGACCAACCCCTGAGCGCCCGAACCATAGCTCTAGAGGTCTAACCCCTGGGAGCCCCCAACACCAGCTCCAGGGGCCCAACCCCTGAGCGCCCGAACCATAGCTCCAGGGGCCTAATCCCTGGGGCCCTAACACCAGCTCCAGGGGCCTAACACTGCGGGGGCCCCAACCCCGGCTCCAAGGGCCCATCCCCTGAGCGCCAGAACCATGGCTCCAGGGGGCCTAACCCCTGGGGGCCCCCACCCCAGATCAAAGGGCCCAACCCCTGGGGGCTCCAACTCCAGCTCCAGGGGACCAAACCCCTGAGCGCCCCGAACCATAGCTCTAGAGGTCTAACCCCTGGGAGCCCCAACACCAGCTCCAGGGGCCCAACCCCTGAGCGCCCGAACCATAGCTCCAGGGGCCTAATCCCTGGGGCCCTAACACCAGCTCCAGGGGCCTAACACGCGGGGGCCCCAACCCCGGCTCCAAGGGCCCATCCCCTGAGCGCCAGAACCATGGCTCCAGGGGCCTAACCCCTGGGGGCCCCAACACCAGCTCCAGGAGCCGAACCCCTGGGGGCCCGAACACCAGCTCCAGGGGCCGAACCCATCAGCACCTGAACCATAGCTCCAGGGGCCTAATCCCTGGGGCCCCAACTCCAGCTTCAGGGGCAAAAACCCCTGAGCACCCGAACCATAGTTCCAAGGGCCTAACCACTGGGGGCCCCAACCCCAGATCCAGGGGCCCAACCCCTGGGAGCCAAAACACCAGCTCCAGGGGCCCAACCACTGAGCGCCCGAACCATAGCTCCAGGGGCCTAACCCCCGGGGGCCCCAACCCTAGCTCCAGCGGCCCAACCCCTACGGGCCCCAACACCAGCTCCAGGAGATCAACCCCTGGGGGCCCAACAACAGCTCCAGGGGCTCAACCCCAGAGCGCCCGAACCATAGCTCCAGGGGCCTAACCCCTGGGGGCCCACACTCAAGCTCCAAGTGTCCAACCCCTGAGCGCCCGAACCATAGCTCCAGAGGCCTAATCCCTGGGGTCCCCACCCAGATCAAAGGGCCCAACCCCTGGGGCTCCAACTCCAGCTCCAGGGGACCAACCCCTGAGCGCCGGAACCATAGCCTCTAGAGGTCTAACCCCTGCGGGCCCCAACACCAGCTCCAGTGGCCCAAACCCTGGGGGCCCCAAACACCAGCTCCAGGAGCCCAACCAAAGAGCGCCTGAACCATAGTTCCAGGGGCCTAACCCCTGGGGGCCCCAACAATAGCTCCAGGGGCCCAACCCCTGGGAGCCCGAACACCAGCTCCAGGGGCCCCACCCCTGAGCGCCCGAACCATAGTTCCAGGGGCCTAACCCCTGGGGCCCCAACACCAGCTCCAGGGGCCCAACACCTACGGCCCCAACATCAGCTCCAGGGGCTCAACCTCTGAGCATCCGAACCATAGGTTCCAGGGGCCTTAAACCCTGGGGGCCCAAACACCAGTTCCAGGGGCCCAAACCCTGAGCGCCCAAAAAATACCTTCAGGGGCATAACCCCTGGGGGCCCCAACAACAGCTCCAGGGCCCAAATCTTGAGCGCCCGAACCATAGCTCCAGGGGCTTAACCCCTGGGGACCCCCAACACCAGCTCCACGGGCCCAACCCCTGAGCGCCCGAGCCATAGCTCCATAGGCCTAACCCCCTGGGGCCCAACCCCAGCTCCAGGGGCCCCAACCCCTCGGGCCACAAACACCAGCTCCAGGAGCACAACCCCTGGGGGTCCCAACACCAGCTCCAGGGGCCCATCCCCCAGAGCGCCCGAACCATAGCTCCAGGGGCCCAACCCCTGAGCGCCCAAACCATAGCTCCAGGGGCCTCACCCCTGGGGGCCCCAACACCAGATCCAGGGGCCCAACCCCTGGGGGTCAGAACACCAGCTCCACTGGCCCAACCCCTGGGGGCGCCCAACACCAGCTCCAAGGGCCCAACCCCTGAGCGCCCCTAACCATAGCTCCAAGGGCCTAACCCCTGGGGGCCCCATCCCCAGATCCAGGGGCCCGACCCCTGGGGGCCCCCAACACCAGCTCCAGGAGCACAACCCCTGGGGGCTCCAACAGCAGCCCCAGGGTCCCAACCCCAGAGCGCCCCGAACCATACCTCCAGGGGCCCAAACCCTGAGTGCCTGAAACATAGCTCCAGGGCCTCACCCCTGGGGCCCCCCAACACCAGCTCCAGGGGCCCAACCCCGGAGCGCCCGAACCATAGCTCCAGAGCCTAACCCCCGGGGGCCCCAACCCCAGCTCCAGGGGCCCAACCCCTGGGGGCCCAACCCCTGGGGGCCCCAACACCAGCTCCAGGGGCCCAACCCCTGAGCGCCCGAACCATAGCTCCAGGGGCTTAACCCCTGGGGGTCCCCACCCCAGCTCAAAGGGCCCAACCCCTGAGCGCCCGAACCATAGCTCCAGGGGCCCAACCTCCTGAGAGCCCGAACCATAGCTCCAGGGCCTAACACCTGGGGGCTCCCAGCCAATCTCCAAGGGCCCAACATCTGAGTGCCCGAACCATAGCTCCAGGGGCCTAACCCCGGGGGGCCCCAACACCAGCTCCAGGACCCCACACCCCTGGGGGCCCCCAACACCAGCTCCAGGGGTCAAACCCCAGAGCACCCGAACCATAGCTCCAGGGGCCTAACCCCTGGAGCCCCAACACCAGCTCCAGGGGCCCAACCCCTGGGGGCAACAATACCAGCTCCAGGGGCCCAACCCCTGAGCGCACGAACCATAGCTCCAGGGGCCTAACCCCTGGGGGCCCTCACCCCAGATCAAAGGGCCCAACCCCTGGGGGATCCAACTCCAGCTCCAGGGGACCAAACACCTGAGCGCCTGAACCATACCTCCAGGTGCCTAACCACTGGGGGCCCCAACACCAGCTTCAGGACCCCAACCTCTGGGGGTCCCCACACCATCTCCAGGGGCCCAACCCTTGAGCGCCCCGAACCATAGCTCCAGAAGCCTAACCCCCGGCGGCCCAAAACCCAGCTCCAGGGGCCCAACCCCTGGGGGCCCCAACAACCAGCTCCAGGGGCCAAACCCCAGAGCGTCCGAACCATAGCTCCAGGGGCCCAACCCCCTGAGCGCCCAAACCAAAGCTCCAGGTGGCCTCACCCCTGGGGGCCCCAACACCAGATCCACTGGCCCAACCCCTGGGGGCCCCAACACCAGATCCACTGGCCCAACCCCAGAGAGCCCGAACCATAGGTCCAGGGGCCTAAACCCAGGGGGCCACAACCCCAGCTCCAGGGGCCCAATCCCTGGGGCCCCAACACCAGCTCCAGGGGCTCAACCCCTGAGCGCCCAAACCGTAGCTCCAGGGAACTAACCCCTGGGGGCCCCATCCGCAGATCCAGGGGCCCGACCCCTGGGGGCCCCAACACCAGCTCCAGGGGCCCAACCCCAGAGCGCCCGAACCATAGCTCCAGGGGCCCAACCCCTGAGTGCCCCAACCATAGCTCCAGGGGCCCAACCCCGGGGGCCCCAGCCCAAGTTCCAGGGGCCTAACCCCTGGTGGCCTCAACACCACCTCCAGGGACCCAACCCGTGAGCGCCCGAACTATAGCTCCAAGGGCCTAACCCCTGGGGCCCCAACACCTGCTCCAGGGGCCCAACCCCTGGGGGCCGCAACACCAGCTCCAGGGGCGCAACCCCTGAGTGCCCAAACCATAGCTCCAGGGGCCTAACCGCTGGAGGCCCCCACCCTAGCTCCAGGTTTCCAACCCCTGAGAGCCCGAACCATAGCTCCAGGGGCCTAACCCCTGGGGGTCCCAACCGCAGCTCCAGGGGCCCAACCCTTCGGGGTAACCAACACCAGCTCCAGGGGCCGAACTCCTGGGGGCCCCAACACCACCTCCAGGGGCCCAACCCCTGGAGTCCCCAACACCAGCTCCAGGGCCCCAACCCCTGAGCGCCCGATCCATAGCTCCAGGGGCCCAACCTCTGGGGGCCCGAACCCCAGCTCCAGGGGCCCAACCCCTGGGAGCCGCAACACCAGCTCCAGGAGCCCAACCCCTGGGGGCCTCAACACCAGCTCCAGGGGCCCAACCCCTGAGCGCCCGAACCATAGCTCGAGGGGCCTAAACCCTTTGGGCCCCAACACCAGCTCCAGGGGCCCAAACCCTGAGCACCCGAACCATAGCTCCAGGGGCCTAACCCCGGGGGCCCCAACCCCAGCTCCAGGGGCCCAACCCTGGGGGCCCCAACACCAGCTCCAGGGGCCCAACCCCTGAGCGCCCGAACCATAGCTCCAGGGGCCTAACCCCGGGGGCCCAAACACCAGCTACAAGGGCCCAACCCCTGAGAGCACGAACCATAGCTCCAGGGGCATAACCCCTGAGGGCCCCAGCACCAGCTCCAGGGGACGAACCCCTGGGGACCCAACACCAGCCCCAGGGGCCCAACACCTGAGCGCCCGAATCATAGTTCCAGGGGCCTAACCCCTGGGGCCCCAACACCAGCTCCAGGGGCCAGCCCCTGGGGGCCCAAACACCAGCTCCAGGGGCCCAACCCCTGAGCGCCCCGAAACGATACTCCAGGGGCCTAACCCCGGGGGCCCCAACCCCAGCTTCAGAGGTCCAACCCCTGGGGTCCCAAACACCAGCTCCAGGACCTCAACCCCAGGGGGCCCAAACACCAGCTCCAGGGGCCCAACCCCAGAGCACCCGAAAAATAGCTCCAGGGCCCTAACCTCTGGAGCCCCAACACGAGCTCAGGGGTCCAACCCCTGGGGGCTCCAACTCCAGCTCCAGGGGACCAATTCCTGAGCGCCCGAACCATAGCTCCAGGGGTCTAACCCCTGGGAGCCCCAACACCACCTCCAGGGGCCCAACCTCTGAGCGCTCACCGAACAATACCTCCAGGTGCCTAACCCCTGGGGGCCCCAACTGCAGCTCCAGGACCCCAACCCCTGGGGGTCCCCACACCATCTCCAGGGGTCCAACCCTTGAGCGCCCGAACCATAGCTCCAGGGGCCTAACACCGGGGGCCCCAACCCCAGCTCCAGGGGCCCAACCCCTGGGGGCCCCAAGACCAGCTCCAGGGGCCCAACCCCTGAGCGCCCGAACCATAGCTCCAGGGGCCTAACCCCCTGGGGCCCCAACCCCAGCTCCAGGGGCCCAACACCTCGGGCCCCCAACACCAGCTCCAGCAGCACAACCCCTGGGGGGCACCCAACACCAGCTCCAGGGGCTAAACCCCTGAGCGCCCGAACCATAGCTCCAGGGGTCTAACCCCTGGGGCCCCCATCCCCAGATCCAGGAGCCCGACCCCTGGGGATCCCAACACCAGCTCCAGGAGCACAAACCCTGGGTGCTCCAATACCAGCTCCAGGGGCCTAACCCAGAGCGCCCGAACCATAGCTCCAGGGGCCCAATCCCTGAGTGCCCGAACCATTGCTCCAGGGGCCTCACACCTCGGGACCCAAACACCAGCTCCAGGGGCCCAAAACCAGAGCGCCCGAACCATAGCTCCAGGGGCCTAAACCCCGGGAGCCCCCACCCAGCTCCAGGGGCCCAACCCTGGGGGCCCCAACACCAGCTCCAGGGGTTCAACCCCTGAGTGCTCGAACCATAGCTCCAGGGGCTTAACCCCTGGGTGCCCCCACCCAGTTCAAAGGCCCAAATCCTGAGCGCCCGAACCATAGCTCCAGGGGTCTTAACCCTGGGGGCCCTAACCCAGCTGCAGGGGCCCAACCCCTGGGGGCCCCAACCCCAACTCCAGGGGCCCAACCCCTGAGCGCCCGAACCATAGCTCCAGGGGCCTAAAACCCGGGGGCCCCAACCCCAACTCCAGGGGCCCAACCCCTGGGGACCTCGACCATAGCTCCAGGGGCCCAAACTCTGAGTGCCCGAACCATAGCTCCAGGGGCCTAACCCCTGGGGGCTCCCAGCCAATCTCCAAGGGCCCAACCCCTGAGCGCCCGAATCATAGCTCCAGGGGCCTAACCCTGGAGGCCCCAACCCCAGCTCCACGGGCCCAACCCCTGGGGGCCCCAACACTAGCTCCAGGGCCAAACCCTAAGCGCCCGAACCATAGCTCCAGGGTCCTAAATCCCTGGGGGACGAACTCCAGCCCAGGGGTCCAACCCCTGCGGCCCAGTCCCTGAACGCCCGAACCATAGCTTCAGGGGCCTAACCACCGGGGGCCCCAACCCAGCTCCAAAGGAACCAACCCCTGAGCACTCGAACCATAGCTCCAGAGCCACCCCTGGGGGCCCCAAACACCAGCTCCAGGGGCCCAACCCATGGGGGCTCCAAGACGAGCTCCAGGGGCCCAACCCCTGAACGCCCGAACCATAGCTCCAGGGGCCTAACCCCTGGGGGCCCCATCCCCAGATCCAGGAGCCCGACCCTGGGGATCCCAACACCAGCTCCAGAACAAAACCCCTGGGTGCTCCAACACAGCTCCAGGGGCCTAAACCCAGAGCGCCCGAACCATAGCTCCAGGGGCCCAATCCCTGAGTGCCCGAACCATTGCTCCAGGGGCCTCACACTCGGGACCCAAAACCACCCCCCCCACCCAGCTCGGGGCCCAAAACCAGAGCGCGCCGAACATAGCTCCAAGGGCCTAAACCCGGGAGCCCCCCACCCAGCTCCAGGGCGCCCAACCCTGGGGGCCCCAACACCAGCTCCAGGGGTTCAACCCCTGAGTGCTCGAACCATAGCTCCAGGGTATTAACCCCTGGGTGCCCCCACCCCAGTCAAAGGCCCAAACCCTGAGCGCCCGAACCATAGCTCCAGGGGTCTAACCCTGGGGGCCCTAAACCCCAGCTGCAGGGGCCCAACCCCTGGGCATTCACAAACACCAACTCCAGGGGCCCAACCCTGAGCGCCCGAACCATAGCTCCAGGGGCCTAAAACCCGGGGCCCCAACCACAGCTCCAGGGGCCCAACCCCTGGGGACCTCGACCATAGCTCCAGGGGCCCAAACTCTGAGTGCCGAACCATAGCTCCAGGGCCTAAACCCCTGGGGGCTCCCAGCCAATCTCCAAGGGCCCAACCCTGACGCGCCCGAATCAGAGCTCCAGGGGCCTAACCCCTGGAGGCCCCAACCCCAGCTCCACGGCCCAAACCTGGGTGGCCCCAACACTAGCTCAGGGGCCAAACCCTAAGCGCCCGAACCATAGCTCCAGGGTCATAATTCCCGGGGGACGAACTCCAGCTCCAGGGGTCCAACCCCTGCGGCCCAGTCCCTGAACGCTCCGGCCCGAACCATAGCTTCAGGGGCCTAACCCCCGGGGGCCCCACCCCAGCTCCAAGGACCCAACCCCTGAGCACTCGACCCATAGCTCCAGAGGCCTAACCCCTGGGGGCCCCAACACCAGCTCCAGGGGCCCAACCCATGGGGGCTCCAAGACGAGCTCCAGGGGCCCACCCCTGAACGCGCCCGAACCATAGCTCCAGGGGCTAACCCTGGTTCCCCAACACCAGCTCCAGCGGCCCAACCATGCGGGCAAGAACAACAGCGCAGGGGCCCAACCCCGGGGGCCCAAACAACAGCTCCAGGGGCCAACCCCTGAGCGCCCCGAACCAACCTCCAGTGGCCCAACCCCCGGGGACCCCAAGCCTAGCTCCAGGGCCCATCCCCTGGGGGCCCGAGCACCAGCTCCAGGAGCCCCACCCTGGGGGCCCCAAAACAGCTGCAGGGGCCCACCCCTGAGCACCCTTAACTATAGCTCCAAGTAGCCCTAACCCGGGGGGCCTCACCCCAGCTACAAGGGGCTAACCCATGAGTGCCGAACATAGCTCCAGGGGCCTAACCCCTGGGGGCCCAAAACCAGCTCCAGGGGCCGAAACCCCTGGGTACCCAACACCTGCTCCAGGGGCCCAACCCCTGAGCGCCCGAACCCATAGCTCCAGGGGCCTAAACCCTGGGGACCCAACACCAGCCCAGGGGCACAACTCCTGGGGGCCCCAACACCAGCTACAGGGGCCCAACCCCTGAGCGACCGAACCATAGCTCCAGGGTCCCAACCCTCTGAGCGCCCCGAACCTAGCTCCAGGGGCCTAACCCCTTGCCGACCCCCACCCCAGCTCCAAGGGCCCAACTCCTCTGAGCGCCCGAACCATAGCTCCAGGGGCCAAACCCCTCGGGGCCGAAACCAACTCCTGGACGTCCAACCCTGGGGGCCCCACACAACACCAGCACCAGGGGCTCAACCCGGAGCGCCCAGAACCATAGCTCCAGGGGCCTAACCCGGGGGGACCCAAACCCTAGCTCCAGGGGCTCAACCTGCGGCCCAAACACTAGCTACAGGGGCAAAACCTGAGGGCCCTGAACCATAGCTCCAGGGGCCTAACCCACGGGGACCCAATCCGAGTCCAGGGGCACACCTCTGGAGGCCCCCCAACACCAGCTCCAGGAACCCAACCCTGGGGCCCAAAACAGCTCCAGGGGCCACAACCCCAGAGACCCCGAAACCATAACTCAGGAGGCCTAACATGGGGCCCCAAAACCAGCTCCAGGGGCCCCCGCCCCTGGGGGCCCCAACACCAGCTTCCAGGGGCCCAAACCCTGAGCACTAGAACTATAGCTCCAGGGGCTAACCCCTGGGGGGCCCCAACACCAGCTCCAGGGCCCAACCCCTGAGCTCTCGAACAATAGCTCCAGGGGCCTAACCCCTGGGGGCCCCAACACCAGCTCCAAGGCCCCAACCCCTGAGTGCCCGAACCATAGCTCCAGGGTCCTAACTCCCTGGGGCCGAACTCCAGCTCCAGGTGCCAACCCCTGGGGCCTCGAACCCAGCTCCAGGGGCCAGCCCCTGAGCTCCCGAACCATAGCTCCAGGGGCCCAACCCCTGAGCGCCGCCTGAACCAAGCTCTAGGGGCCTACCACTGGGGCCCAACACCAGCTCCAGGGGCCTAACCCTGAGGGCCCCAAAACCAGCACTAGGGGCCCACACCTGAGCGCCCGAACCATAGCTCCAGGGTCCTAACTCCAGGGGGCACCAAACACCAGCTCCAGGGGCCCAAACCCTGAGCGCTCTAACCATAGCTCCAGGGTCCTAAACCCCTGGGGGCACCCACCCAGCTCTAAGGGCCCAACCCCTGAGCGCCCGAACACACCTCCAGGGGCCTAACCCCTGGGGTCCCAACCCCTGGGGGCCCGAACACCAGCTCCAAGGGCCCAACCCCTGAGCCCCAGCCAAAACCATAGTTCCAGGGACCTAACCCTCGGGGGCCCCAACCAAGCTCCAGGGGTCCAACCCCTGGGGGCCCAACACCAGCTGCAGGATCCCAACCCCTGGGGCCCCAACACCGCTCCAGGGGCCCAACCCCTTGGGGCCTCAACACCAGTGTAGGTAATAAAGCAAGTCCTCACTCACCTCCCAGCACCCGAGTTCGTGCGGAGTGGTATGGGGCACACAATTCTGTCAGAGACCAGACACCAATGCGTTGATCAACGGCCTCACACTATCCTAGCTCTAAAAAGCTTTAGATTAAGTGTGGCCCCTTTATTAGGGGTGAGCATCAATATTTATACACAGAAGTAAACAAAGTGATTAACAAAAGATAATGGTCATGCTAATAATCAAGATTTTACAGGAAAAGCAAGTTAACAAGTAAATGCATAGAGATAAAGCTAATGGCTATAGGGAAAGGGGGTGTCATGAGTAGTTTGCAGGTCAGTGCTTTGTTCAAAAGGGTTCAGGAAGGATTATGCAGAGGACAGTCAGTATGGGTGTGTTTTGGCTCCCAAAAGTCACCCAAAAGTTTAGACCCAACATTAGCTCCAAAGGCCCAACCCCTGAGCGCCCAAACCATAGCTCCAGGGGCCTAACCCTGAGGGCCCCCACCCCAGCTCCAAAGGCCCAACCCCTGAGCGTCCGAACCATAGCTCCAGGTGCCAAAGCCTGGGGGCCACCAACCCAGCTCCAGGGGCCTAACCCAGGGGGCCCCAAACACCAGCTCCAGGGGCCCAACCCTGAGCACCCGAACCATAGCTCCAGGGGCCTTCACCCGGGGGCCCCAACCCCAGGTTCCAGGGGCCCAAACCCTGGGGCCCCGACCCCAGCTCCAGGGGCCCAACCCCTAAGCACCCGAACGATAGCTCCAGGGGCTTAACCCCCGGGGGCCCCAACACAGCTCCAGGGGCCCAAACCCTGAGCGCCTGCAACACACCTCCAGGGGCCTAACCCCCCTGGGGCCCCAACCCCAGCTCCAGGGTCCCAACCCCTGGGGGCCCCAAACCAGCTCCAAGGGCCCAACTCCTGAGCGATTTCCGAACCCATAGCTCCAGGGCCCAACCCATGAGTGCCCGAACCATAGCTCCAGGGGCCTAACCCCTAGGGCCCCGAAACCAGCTCCAGGCTCCCAACCCCTGAGCACCCGAACAATACCTCCAGGGGCCTAACCCCTGGGGGCCCCAACACCAGCTCCAGCGGCAAACCCCTGAGCACCCGAACCATAGCTCCTGGGACCGAGCCCTGGGGGCCCAACACCAGCTCCAGGGGCCCAACCCTGAGCTCCCGAACCATAGCTCCAGAGGCCCAACCCCTGGGGGCTCCTACACCAGCTCCAGGGGCTCAACCCTGAGAGCTCGAACTTTAGCTCCAGGGGCCCAACCCTGAGCGCCGAACCATAGCTCCAGGGGCCTAACCCCCGGGGCCCAAAACGCAGCTAAAGGGACCCAACCCCTGGGGCCCTCGACCCCAGCTCCAGGGGCCACACCCCTGAGCGCCCGAACCATAGCTCAATGGGCCTAACGCCCGGGGCCCCAACCCCAGCTCAAGGGCGAAAACCCTGAGCTCCCGAAACATAGCTCCAGGGGCCTAACCCCTGGGGGACCCAACACGAGCTCCAGGGGCCGAACCCCTTGGGGCCTGTGAAAGTAGAATGAATAATTATAGTAAGAATAGAAAGGATTAAAGAAATGTTGTCTGTACCTTTAAAGCAAAGGGTTGGAATGTTTGCAACCAGGTGTCAGGAATACAGACATTATCATAGAACAAGCACGTTTAAAGGGCAATTGGTGAAGCATTAGCCTTAGATCGATAACAGTTAGTAAGGAATAGATATGCATGCTGCGCGCCCAGGTGAATTTACTGTTTTGATTTCTTTGTCCCTTTGTCTAAATTCCCACTCTTTATCTCTATTATAAGACTGTTTGGGCCTTGCATGGCCACTCACATATTCTGAATGTTATGGCGGAGCGGCAGCTAATAAACAGAGTGGTCTGACAAATGTGAGTCCTGATTCTAACTTGACAATTTGGAGGTTCCACCGAGATGCAACCATCTTCACTGGGGCTGTTGATTCCTGACGTTTGGGGGTGGGGGAATGACCGTGGCAGACGGCACTGGCGTTTGGCCCAAGCGGTCCCCCACTAGAGCGGAAAGAGGCACAGCCACAGTGAGGTCTACGCCATCGAACTGTTGGTTCACACTCTGTTCGGTAGGGATCCCGGGATCTGACATCAGGAATCTGGTCAGGTAATATTTCTGTATTTTGTCGGACTGAGGAATGTCCTGTCTCTGTGTCTATCTGTCTTCTTGGGAGTGTTTGAGTCTGGGGTCGTCTCTGTCTGGAGATCGGGCTGACCAAGGGGTTCTGTCCCGCGGTCTGAGTGAGTGGAATCTGCACAATTGGCCGCACCGCACTTTGGGTAAAAACCCTGGTGTGAAAGCAAGGGCAATTGAGGCAGTAGCCTGTGGGATCCTTTGTGTGTTGCAGCAGGCATCGCTCTGACGAACCTGAATTTTCCTTCTTGTGTGATTGGTGTGTGAAGTCTCCTGTATGGTAAACAGACGTCTAAGTCGGGACAGTTCCCTAAATGAACGCCGGCTCATTTTATGTATTAGGAGGGTACAGACTCCTGTAAAAGGGTCCAGACTCCTGTAATTTCTGGGAAAATGGTCTAGGCTAACTCAGGGGGATCCCAAAACTTATGGCCACTGTTTCAAAATCTTGGAACAAAGGGAATGAGAGTGGACGTCTTAAAGGACAAACTCGGCCAACCTAAAAACTAAAATTGCTAAAGGAGAGGTTAATTGTTTCATGCAGTGGTGGCAAGAGGCAATCATAGGTGGGACAAAATAAAAACTGGCCTCTCTCACTATTCAAATAATAAGTTAAAAGCTTTATTAAAAGCCTCCTCTCCACCACTAGACTGAGCGCTCCCCTTTACCCCGTTCTCCAAAACCCCGGTACGATCCAAACCCCTTAATACTCCCATCTCATTGTAAAAAGGACAAAAAGTCCTTGTTCTGTTCCCCTTTGTTATCTGTTCAGAAACTGATTCTTTATAGTGTCCCATACCAATCAGCAAGGCTGGGGGCGGGGGGAGCCCTCACCTAGGCACCCACCCTTCCTGGTCCCTTTCCTTGAACTTCTTTCAAAATTGTGAAATGACAACAATATCACTCACAAATGGTTCAATGAAAAAAACAGGATCGGGCCCAGACAAGCAGGCAAGCAACAGATTAAAGAAACTGAAAAACAGGTTGGAAGCCCTAAGGGCATAGTGTCAGAAGTAAAAAAAAAAAAAAAAAAAGCAGTAAGTGCAGGCATAAATCCCTGGAACAATACTTAAAATGTTAAAATCTAAGGTGATAAAGGTGTCATTTTGGGACATAAACAAGTGATTTAAGGAAAAAGAGTGAAAAGTTAACTCTACAGAGGTTGAAGAGAATTAAGCAGGTTAAATTTTGTGGAAAAATGTAAAAAGGACAATGTTACAAGAGAGAGAATTCTTGGCTTCTTTGCAGCCATTCTGAAGGGAAAATGGGCCTTTTCCAGAAGAGGGCCTCATAAATAATCCATATACTATATATATATATATATACAGCTATGTAAAAACAAAGTGGTAAGAAATGTTTAAAAAAATGAGTATCTATTTGTCTGTGAAAATATGTAATTCTAAGAATCTAAACCAGCACATTGGTTTGTAAAAAACTACATTTTTGTAGTGTAAGATAAATGATTTTGATTTGTTTAATGCCATACAAATTCATTTGACTCTTGTAATTCAAGTTGCAAAACGACGGACCTTTGCAAGACACAGGTAATTAGTGTTGTTTGGCTTTGGAATTTAGCATTAACCTTAAGGGGTTAACTTCATTCACTTTACAAAAAAATTAAAATGTTTTTAAGTAAGACAAGTCATGGCTGCAAATCGGGGCGGTCAAAATCAGGAGAATGGTTCGAGATTATTATGGTAGTCTGTTTGTTCGGTTGGTTTGTTTTTTTTTTTGACAATAGCAGATAAGAGCTGTAAGTGAAAGAATAAGAAATTAACAGGACCCTCTGAAGCAACAAGCAGAGGTGAGTGGAACACCCAAACAAAAGAAGCAATGTTAAAAAACACTGAGACTTAACAATGGCTCTGGGGAATCAGGACTGTCACTTGATAAGGAACATGAAAACCCTGTAAGAACAAAAGAAAAAGTACACCTTAGTAAAACTTGATATGCTAATGTTTTAAAAAAAGGTTATAGCTATAGAAGAATGGCACTTTGCCCTTGGACAGTGCGGTGTATATTGTAAAAAGGGGGGATTAAAAGGAAATGCAAATGAAACATGCTGCTGAAATTAAAATCCTATTAGGCTCCCAAAAAGAGCCACAAGAGCGCTGGTTTTCTTTTTCAGATCCTGTGTGTTAAGCACAGAGTCTCTGAGCTCTGCTGATGGCTTGAATCACAAAAGCATAGCTGTGTGATGCAATTTCACCTAACTGATAAAGGAAAGGTGAGAACTGCAGCACAAAAACGAAGCTGCAATAAGAACATACCTGGCAGCACACAGGAACTGCCTACATAAACGCATGGTATAACAAGATACCTTTTATAGATTTGATGCTAATGTTATGTTAATATTAAACATTAAAATAACTTTAAGTTAGTAAGTACCTGTAACAACCTTTAGTGTGTATCCTTTTTGAGAAAATCATTTTAAGTAATATGGTACTGATGCTCTCAGATACCGGTAAATACTTAAAGTTAAACGCAGCAGGAAACAGATTACAAACTTGGTCTGCTATATAAAAAGGCAAAACTAAGGTACACCCACCTCATGAATTTAATAACTAAACAGTGAATAATTTGTGCATAACCTTAAAATGTAGAAGCCATAAAACTGGTCTGCCTATAGGAAAAAAAAAAAAAAACACAGGGAAAAACATGGGGTAATTCCTCATGTTTTGCCTGCAGTCAGAAGGGTTATTTGTAAAAAGAATGGCATCTCTATAAGCAATATCAATGCACCCCAAAAAGGGGTAGAAAAAATGTTTTTTTGGCTTCAGATAATCCAAAGTTAGTGTATAACGGACTATGTGTATGTGTTAATCTGGGGGAAAATGTGTTAAAAAGTAGTTAGCAAAACACCAGAAGAGAAATGTAAAGTAATGTAAGTATGTGTTACAAATAATCACATTTACTATTTGCCACAACTAACAACTAACAAAAGAGTCTCAGCTTACTGTAAGCACTGATTTACACTGAGTGCTCTATCAATCTTGGCATTGAATGCAAAAAAATTACCAATCATCTGTTAAAAGGTAAAAAAGGTGAATGGCCCCTAAATAACTAAACACTAAAACATGTGGAAAAAACTGGGCTATTCATATTATACAGCCATGGGGACATGTAAGAATTGTCTACTAAGAAAAGCATAACAGATTACCATTGGATAACATGTTCTGGATGGTCTCCACACCACTCACTGGCATACTAATGTTACTACCCATAATTGGTTTTGGTTTTACACTGATGTGTTTAATTGAAATGTTAAAATGTGTGGTGGATAAAACAAATTGTTATGTAAAGCTAAACGCCACAGGCCAAATGACCTCCCAGTATTTTCTATTACGTTGGACTAAATAAGAAGTGCATGGCCGCTAAATAATCCTAGTGTCAAAAGGGGGATATGGTAGTGAGCAGGATTTAGAATGTCCCATAAGGAACTGAAGTTATATGGATTTCATCACCTGCTAGCCACTTTTTTTAAATAGCCGAAGAACGGACCCCTGGAATACAAGATTCTTTCTCACATATGCATTACAAATTGGGCCCATCTAAACTCTTGTTTAACTTTTAAATAGTATTTTAAAATGGTAAGAGACAGGATTCTCATTGTGTCTGTGTTAAGTAAATTCGGAAACATTGAAGGCCTGGGTCTCAATGTAAATTGTCTAGTTATCAATTGTAAAATTTAGCAAGTTTAATTTGCAATGCCTCTTTTTGTTCTATATAAATACTAATGTTTGTATTCTCAACTCTATTGTGTGAAGAGGAATGTATGCATCTCAGGAAAAAACAAGGTGGTGAGGCCATTGTTACCGCCAGAGTAAAGTAGACAGCTGTTTAAACTTTTCTGCATTCTCAGGTGGATACATGCTCGCGGTGGGAAGAATGCACCACCCCAGTGAACCAACCACCACCACCTCAGGCCACGCAGAGTCAATTTTTTTGATCCAGAAGAAGACGTAGCGGAACAGCTGCAATAACTACAATCTAACGATCTCGTAAAGTCTAAGGGTTGCCAGAAGCAGATGACTACATAAAGCAAGGCACAAGAAGATAGCAGCAGTGAGCTTAGCGCATATGGCAACTTGGTGGGACATAAAACTGACTGCAGTTCCCTCAGTTGGGGTTGTCAGAACAGAAGGGCCCTGCTCAACATGCGCTCGGTGGTGCTGTTCTTCGGCTGCTGGTATCTAAGGTCTGGGGAATCCACAATGCAATTCTTCATCAGCAGAAGTGGGATAGCTCAGACCCTTATTACTCTAATGCTGGGTCTGCAGCCAATCCCAGCCAATCTAAAAGTGGTGTCTGTCCTGCTATCCCACTCAATTCCCCAGACCTCACTGGAGGACCTTGTCCGTTAACACAATATGGAACAGTCATGACACCTGGGAAGAGGCTATTGGCAGTTCCTTTATCCCACTTGGGGGAGCAATACACCAGGCAAAAAAAAGGCTTCTAAGTAGGTAATAATGACAAATAAAACCAGAGAAAGTTACAAGAGCCCTGAGCAAAGAAACCGGGCGATCGGGACAGGTGGCCCTCCAGAACCATCAAGGCATTGGACATAGTGCTGACGGCCAAAGGAGTGGACCTGTGCTCTCATGGAAAACAATGTTGTGTGTTATACATACAAATGAGTAATAGATCGCTATAGCACTTAAAACAAAATCGCATATCTTCTATGAAGAGTGAGTTCTTTATGGAAGGGCTAAGTAACCTGTTCAATTCTCTGCATAGGAAACTGGTTGTTCGGAGCCCTAAACTATCTGTTTGGAAATCTTAATGATTGTAGCTTCAGTTAATCTCCTGTTGTTCCAGAATTGTGTCACCCAGATGACTGCCCCAAAACAGAGTGCTAAATGATGATTTTGAATATCCCTGATGACAAAGAGATAAGGAACGGTTAATGTGGGGAACCCAGTAATGTTGGTCATGAGCGTACGCCTGACCAAAAGGAGGGATTGTGAAAGTAGAATGAATTAATAGTAAGAATAGCAAAGGATTAAAGAAATGTTCCACCAGTCTGTACCCGTAGCAAGGTGTTGGAAGTTGCAACAGGTGTCAGGGAATACAGACATGAACATTTAGAACAATTGCAACCGTTAAGGGCAATGGTTGAAGGCAATTGCCTTAGATCGATAAACGTAGAAGGAACCAAGGATATGCATGCTGCGCCCAGGTGAATTTTACTGTTTTGATTTCTTTGTCCTTTGTCTAAATTCCCACTCTTTATCTGTATTATATAAGACTGTTGGGCCGCATGGCCATCACATATTCTGAATGTTATCTGGCGGAGCGCTGCGCTAATAAA
>NW_026115110.1:0-86411 GCF_025201925.1 Gopherus flavomarginatus
AAAACACACAAACACACAAAAACCTGCTCCTCCAACAGCACTCCCACTGAAACTCCCCTGTTAGCCGCTCTGTTCGCCGCCTCCTGTGCCGCTGCAGCTGACTGTGCCGCTGCCTGAGTGCCTGGCTCCTTATATAGGACCCCTAATCAGGTAAGCCCCGCCCCCAACTCAGGGCTCAGCCTCGCTCTCAGCACACAGCCCCTAGCAGCCTGCACACACACTCACTCACACACAAACACCTACAAACCACAAAAAACCTGCTCCTCCAACAGCACTCCACTGAAACTCCCCCTGTTAGCACCGTCTCTGTTCGCCGCCTCCTGTGGCCGCTGCAGCTGACTGTGCCGCTGCCTGAGTGCCTGGCTCCTTATATAGGACCCCTAATCAGGTCAGCCCCGCCCCCCAACTCAGGGCTCAGCCTCGCTCTCAGCACACCAGCCCCTAGCAGCGGCACACACACTCACTCACACACAAACACCACAAACACCACAAAAACCTGCTCCTCCAACAGCACTCCCACTGAAACCCCTGTTAGCCGCTCTGTTCGCGCCTACTCCGTGCCGCTGCAGCTGACTGTGCCGCTGCCTGAGTGCCGGCTCCTTATATAGGACCCCTAATCAGGTAAGCCCCGCCCCCAACTCAGGGCTCAGCCTCGCTCTCAGCACACAGCCCCTAGCAGCCTGCACACACACTCACTCACACACAAACACCACAAACCCACACCAAAAAACCTGCTCCTCCAACAGCACTCCCACTGAAACTCCCCTGGTTAGCCGCTCTGTTCGCCGCCTCCTGTGCCGCTGCAGCTGACTGTGCACGCTGCCTGAGTGCCTGGCTCCTTATATAGGACCCCTAATCAGGTAAGCCCCGCCCCCAACTCAGGGCTCAGCCTCGCTCTCAGCACACAGCCCCTAGCAGCCTGCACACCACTCACTCACCACACACAAACACACAAAAACCACACAAAAACCTGCTCCTCCAACAGCACTCCCACTGAAACTCCCCTGTTAGCCGCTCTGTTTCGCCGCCTCCTGTGCCGCCTGCAGCTGAACTGTGCCGCTGCCTGAGTGCCTGGCTCCTTATATAGGACCCCTAATCAGGTAAGCCCCGCCCCCAACTCAGGTCTCAGCCTCGCTCTCAGCACACAGCCCCTAGCAGCCTGCCACACACACACTCACTCACACACAAACACCACAAACCCACAAAAACCTGCTCCTCCAACAGCACTCCCACTGAAAACTCCCCTGTTAGCCGCTCTGTTCGCCGCCTCCTGTGCCGCTGCAGCTGACTGTGCCGCTGCCTGAGTGCCTGGCTCCTTATATAGGACCCCTAATCAGGTAAGCCCCGCCCCCAACTCAGGCTCAGCCTCGCTCTCAGCACACAGCCCCTAGCAGCCTGCACACACACTCACTCACACACAAACACACAAAACCACCACAAAACCTGCTCCTCCAACAGCACTCCCACTGAAACTCCCCTGTTAGCCGCTGTTCGCCGCCCTCCTGTGCCGCTGCAGCTGACTGTGCCGCTGCCTGAGTGCCTGGCTCCTTATATAGGACCCCTAATCAGGTAAGCCCCGCCCCCAACTCAGGGCTCAGCCTCGCTCTCAGCACACAGCCCCTAGCAGCCTGCACACACACTCACTCACACACAAACACCACAAACCACAAAAACCTGCTCCTCCAACAGCACTCCCACTGAAACTCCCCTGTTAGCCGCTCTGTTCGCCGCCTCCTGTGCCGCTGCAGCTGACTGTGCCGCTGCCTGAGTGCCTGGCTCCTTATATAGGACCCTAATCAGGTAAGCCCCGCCCCCAACTCAGGGCTCAGCCTCGCTCTCAGCACACAGCCCCTAGCAGCCTGCACACACACACACACCACACACAAACACACCAAAACCACAAAAACCTGCTCCTCCAACAGCACTCCCACTGAAACTCCCCTGTTAGCCGCTCTGTTCGCCGCCTCCTGTGCCGCTGCAGCTGACTGTGCCGCTGCCTGAGTGCCTGGCTCCTTATATAGGACCCCTAATCAGGTAAGCCCCGCCCCCAACTCAGGGCTCAGCCTCGCTCTCAGCACACAGCCCCTAGCAGCCTGCACACACACTCACTCACACACAAACACCACAAACCACAAAAACCTGCTCCTCCAACAGCACTCCACTGAAACTCCCCTGTTAGCCGCTCTGTTCGCCGCCTCCTGTGCCGCTGCAGCTGACTGTGCCGCTGCCTGAGTGCCTGGCTCCTTATATAGGACCCCTAATCAGGTAAGCCCCGCCCCCAACTCAGGCTCAGCCTCGCTCTCAGCACACAGCCCCTAGCAGCCTGCACACACACTCACTCACACACAAACACCACAAACCACAAAAACCTGCTCCTCCAACAGCACTCCCACTGAAACTCCCCTGTTAGCCGCTCTGTTCGCCGCCTCCTGTGCCGCTGCAGCTGACTGTGCCGCTGCCTGAGTGCCTGGCTCCTTATATAGGACCCCTAATCAGGTAAGCCCCGCCCCCAACTCAGGGCTCAGCCTCGCTCTCAGCACACAGCCCCTAGCAGCCTGCACACACACTCACTCACACACAAACACCACAAACCACAAAAACCTGCTCCTCCAACAGCACTCCCACTGAAACTCCCCTGTTAGCCGCTCTGTTCGCCGCCTCCTGTGCCGCTGCAGCTGACTGTGCCGCTGCCTGAGTGCCTGGCTCCTTATATAGGACCCCTAATCAGGTAAGCCCCGCCCCCAACTCAGGGCTCAGCCTCGCTCTCAGCACACAGCCCCTAGCAGCCTGCACACACACTCACTCACACACAAACACACACAAAACCACAAAAACCTGCTCCTCCAACAGCACTCCCACTGAAACTCCCCTGTTAGCCGCTCTGTTCGCCGCCTCCTGTGCCGCTGCAGCTGACTGTGCCGCTGCCTGAGTGCCTGGCTCCTTATATAGGACCCCTAATCAGGTAAGCCCCGCCCCCAACTCAGGGCTCAGCCTCGCTCTCAGCACACAGCCCCTAGCAGCCTGCACACACACTCACTCACACACAAACACCACAAACCACAAAAACCTGCTCCTCCAACAGCACTCCCACTGAAACTCCCCTGTTAGCCGCTCTGTTCGCCGCCTCCTGTGCCGCTGCAGCTGACTGTGCCGCTGCCTGAGTGCCTGGCTCCTTATATAGGACCCCTAATCAGGTAAGCCCCGCCCCCAACTCAGGGCTCAGCCTCGCTCTCAGCACACAGCCCCTAGCAGCCTGCACACACACTCACTCACACACAAACACCACAAAACCACAAAAACCTGCTCCTCCAACAGCACTCCCACTGAAACTCCCCTGTTAGCCGCTCTGTTCGCCGCCTCCTGTGCCGCTGCAGCTGACTGTGCCGCTGCCTGAGTGCCTGGCTCCTTATATAGGACCCCTAATCAGGTAAGCCCCGCCCCCAACTCAGGGCTCAGCCTCGCTCTCAGCACACAGCCCCTAGCAGCCTGCACACACACTCACTCACACACAAACACCACAAACCACAAAAACCTGCTCCTCCAACAGCACTCCCACTGAAACTCCCCTGTTAGCCGCTCTGTTCGCCGCCTCCTGTGCCGCTGCAGCTGACTGTGCCGCTGCCTGAGTGGCTCCTTATATAGGACCCCTAATCAGGTAAGCCCCGCCCCCAACTCAGGGCTCAGCCTCGCTCTCAGCACACAGCCCCTAGCAGCCTGCACACACACTCACTCACACACAAACACCACAAACCACAAAAACCTGCTCCTCCAACAGCACTCCCACTGAAACTCCCCTGTTAGCCGCTCTGTTCGCCGCCTCCTGTGCCGCTGCAGCTGACTGTGCCTGGCTCCTTATATAGGACCCCTAATCAGGTAAGCCCCGCCCCCAACTCAGGGCTCAGCCTCGCTCTCAGCACACAGCCCCTAGCAGCCTGCACACACACTCACTCACACACAAACACCACAACCACAAAAACCTGCTCCTCCAACAGCACTCCCACTGAAACTCCCCTGTTAGCCGCTCTGTTCGCCGCCTCCTGTGCCGCTGCAGCTGACTGTGCCTGGCTCCCTTATATAGGACCCCTAATCAGGTAAGCCCCGCCCCCAACTCAGGGCTCAGCCTCGCTCTCAGCACACAGCCCCTAGCAGCCTGCACACACACTCACTCACACACAAACACCACAAACCACAAAAACCTGCTCCTCCAACAGCACTCCCACTGAAACTCCCCTGTTAGCCGCTCTGTTCGCCGCCTCCTGTGCCGCTGCAGCTGACTGTGCCGCTGCAGCTGACTGTGCCTGGCTCCTTATATAGGACCCCTAATCAGGTAAGCCCCGCCCCCAACTCAGGGCTCAGCCTCGCTCTCAGCACACAGCCCCTAGCAGCCTGCACACACACTCACTCACACACAAACACCACAAAACCACAAAAACCTGCTCCTCCAACAGCACTCCCACTGAAACTCCCCTGTTAGCCGCTCTGTTCGCCGCCTCCTGTGCCGCTGCAGCTGACTGTGCCTGCTCCTTATATAGGACCCCTAATCAGGTAAGCCCCGCCCCCAACTCAGGGCTCAGCCTCGCTCTCAGCACACAGCCCCTAGCAGCCTGCACACACACTCACTCACACACAAACACCACAAACCACAAAAACCTGCTCCTCCAACAGCACTCCCACTGAAACTCCCCTGTTAGCCGCTCTGTTCGCCGCCTCCTGTGCCGCTGCAGCTGACTGTGCCTGGCTCCTTATATAGGACCCCTAATCAGGTAAGCCCCGCCCCCAACTCAGGGCTCAGCCTCGCTCTCAGCACACAGCCCCTAGCAGCCTGCACACACACTCACTCACACACAAACACCACAAACCACAAAAACCTGCTCCTCCAACAGCACTCCCACTGAAACTCCCCTGTTAGCCGCTCTGTTCGCCGCCTCCTGTGCCGCTGCAGCTGACTGTGCCTGGCTCCTTATATAGGACCCCTAATCAGGTAAGCCCCGCCCCCAACTCAGGGCTCAGCCTCGCTCTCAGCACACAGCCCCTAGCAGCCTGCACACACACTCACTCACACACAAACACCACAAACCACAAAAACCTGCTCCTCCAACAGCACTCCCACTGAAACTCCCCTGTTAGCCGCTCTGTTCGCCGCCTCCTGTGCCGCTGCAGCTGACTGTGCCTGGCTCCTTATATAGGACCCCTAATCAGGTAAGCCCCGCCCCCAACTCAGGGCTCAGCCTCGCTCTCAGCACACAGCCCCTAGCAGCCTGCACACACACTCACTCACACACAAACACCACAAACCACAAAAACCTGCTCCTCCAACAGCACTCCCACTGAAACTCCCCTGTTAGCCGCTCTGTTCGCCGCCTCCTGTGCCGCTGCAGCTGCCTGAGTGCCTGGCTCCTTATATAGGACCCCTAATCAGGTAAGCCCCGCCCCCAACTCAGGGCTCAGCCTCGCTCTCAGCACACAGCCCCTAGCAGCCTGCACACACACTCACTCACACACAAACACCACAAACCACAAAAACCTGCTCCTCCAACAGCACTCCCACTGAAACTCCCCTGTTAGCCGCTCTGTTCGCCGCCTCCTGTGCCGCTGCAGCTGACTGAGTGCCTGGCTCCTTATATAGGACCCCTAATCAGGTAAGCCCCGCCCCCAACTCAGGGCTCAGCCTCGCTCTCAGCACACAGCCCCTAGCAGCCTGCACACACACTCACTCACACACAAACACCACAAACCACAAAAACCTGCTCCTCCAACAGCACTCCCACTGAAACTCCCCTGTTAGCCGCTCTGTTCGCCGCCTCCTGTGCCGCTGCAGCTGACTGTGCCGCTGCCTGAGTGCCTGGCTCCTTATATAGGACCCCTAATCAGGTAAGCCCCGCCCCCAACTCAGGGCTCAGCCTCGCTCTCAGCACACAGCCCCTAGCAGCCTGCACACACACTCACTCACACACAAACACCACAAACCACAAAAACCTGCTCCTCCAACAGCACTCCCACTGAAACTCCCCTGTTAGCCGCTCTGTTCGCCGCCTCCTGTGCCGCTGCAGCTGACTGTGCCGCTGCCTGAGTGCCTGGCTCCTTATATAGGACCCCTAATCAGGTAAGCCCCGCCCCCAACTCAGGGCTCAGCCTCGCTCTCAGCACACAGCCCCTAGCAGCCTGCACACACACTCACTCACACACAAACACCACACACCACAAAAACCTGCTCCTCCAACAGCACTCCCACTGAAACTCCCCTGTTAGCCGCTCTGTTCGCCGCCTCCTGTGCCGCTGCAGCTGACTGTGCCGCTGCCTGAGTGCCTGGCTCCTTATATAGGACCCCTAATCAGGTAAGCCCCGCCCCCAACTCAGGGCTCAGCCTCGCTCTCAGCACACAGCCCCTAGCAGCCTGCACACACACTCACTCACACACAAACACCACAAACCACAAAAACCTGCTCCTCCAACAGCACTCCCACTGAAACTCCCCTGTTAGCCGCTCTGTTCGCCGCCTCCTGTGCCGCTGCAGCTGACTGTGCCGCTGCCTGAGTGCCTGGCTCCTTATATAGGACCCCTAATCAGGTAAGCCCCGCCCCCAACTCAGGGCTCAGCCTCGCTCTCAGCACACAGCCCCTAGCAGCCTGCACACACACTCACTCACACACAAACACCACAAACCACAAAAACCTGCTCCTCCAACAGCACTCCCACTGAAACTCCCCTGTTAGCCGCTCTGTTCGCCGCCTCCTGTGCCGCTGCAGCTGACTGTGCCGCTGCCTGAGTGCCTGGCTCCTTATATAGGACCCCTAATCAGGTAAGCCCCGCCCCCAACTCAGGGCTCAGCCTCGCTCTCAGCACACAGCCCCTAGCAGCCTGCACACACACTCACTCACACACAAACACCACAAACCACAAAAACCTGCTCCTCCAACAGCACTCCCACTGAAACTCCCCTGTTAGCCGCTCTGTTCGCCGCCTCCTGTGCCGCTGCAGCTGACTGTGCCGCTGCCTGAGTGCCTGGCTCCTTATATAGGACCCCTAATCAGGTAAGCCCCGCCCCCAACTCAGGGCTCAGCCTCGCTCTCAGCACACAGCCCCTAGCAGCCTGCACACACACTCACTCACACACAAACACCACAAACCACAAAAACCTGCTCCTCCAACAGCACTCCCACTGAAACTCCCCTGTTAGCCGCTCTGTTCGCCGCCTCCTGTGCCGCTGCAGCTGACTGTGCCGCTGCCTGAGTGCCTGGCTCCTTATATAGGACCCCTAATCAGGTAAGCCCCGCCCCCAACTCAGGGCTCAGCCTCGCTCTCAGCACACAGCCCCTAGCAGCCTGCACACACACTCACTCACACACAAACACCACAAACCACAAAAACCTGCTCCTCCAACAGCACTCCCACTGAAACTCCCCTGTTAGCCGCTCTGTTCGCCGCCTCCTGTGCCGCTGCAGCTGACTGTGCCGCTGCCTGAGTGCCTGGCTCCTTATATAGGACCCCTAATCAGGTAAGCCCCGCCCCCAACTCAGGGCTCAGCCTCGCTCTCAGCACACAGCCCCTAGCAGCCTGCACACACACTCACTCACACACAAACACCACAAACCACAAAAACCTGCTCCTCCAACAGCACTCCCACTGAAACTCCCCTGTTAGCCGCTCTGTTCGCCGCCTCCTGTGCCGCTGCAGCTGACTGTGCCGCTGCCTGAGTGCCTGGCTCCTTATATAGGACCCCTAATCAGGTAAGCCCCGCCCCCAACTCAGGGCTCAGCCTCGCTCTCAGCACACAGCCCCTAGCAGCCTGCACACACACTCACTCACACACAAACACCACAAACCACAAAAACCTGCTCCTCCAACAGCACTCCCACTGAAACTCCCCTGTTAGCCGCTCTGTTCGCCGCCTCCTGTGCCGCTGCAGCTGACTGTGCCGCTGCCTGAGTGCCTGGCTCCTTATATAGGACCCCTAATCAGGTAAGCCCCGCCCCCAACTCAGGGCTCAGCCTCGCTCTCAGCACACAGCCCCTAGCAGCCTGCACACACACTCACTCACACACAAACACCACAAACCACAAAAACCTGCTCCTCCAACAGCACTCCCACTGAAACTCCCCTGTTAGCCGCTCTGTTCGCCGCCTCCTGTGCCGCTGCAGCTGACTGTGCCGCTGCCTGAGTGCCTGGCTCCTTATATAGGACCCCTAATCAGGTAAGCCCCGCCCCCAACTCAGGGCTCAGCCTCGCTCTCAGCACACAGCCCCTAGCAGCCTGCACACACACTCACTCACACACAAACACCACAAACCACAAAAACCTGCTCCTCCAACAGCACTCCCACTGAAACTCCCCTGTTAGCCGCTCTGTTCGCCGCCTCCTGTGCCGCTGCAGCTGACTGTGCCGCTGCCTGAGTGCCTGGCTCCTTATATAGGACCCCTAATCAGGTAAGCCCCGCCCCCAACTCAGGGCTCAGCCTCGCTCTCAGCACACAGCCCCTAGCAGCCTGCACACACACTCACTCACACACACACACCACAAACCACAAAAACCTGCTCCTCCAACAGCACTCCCACTGAAACTCCCCTGTTAGCCGCTCTGTTCGCCGCCTCCTGTGCCGCTGCAGCTGACTGTGCCGCTGCCTGAGTGCCTGGCTCCTTATATAGGACCCCTAATCAGGTAAGCCCCGCCCCCAACTCAGGGCTCAGCCTCGCTCTCAGCACACAGCCCCTAGCAGCCTGCACACACACTCACTCACACACAAACACCACAAACCACAAAAACCTGCTCCTCCAACAGCACTCCCACTGAAACTCCCCTGTTAGCCGCTCTGTTCGCCGCCTCCTGTGCCGCTGCAGCTGACTGTGCCGCTGCCTGAGTGCCTGGCTCGTTATATAGGACCCCTAATCAGGTAAGCCCCGCCCCCAACTCAGGGCTCAGCCTCGCTCTCAGCACACAGCCCCTAGCAGCCTGCACACACACTCACTCACACACAAACACCACAAACCACAAAAACCTGCTCCTCCAACAGCACTCCCACTGAAACTCCCCTGTTAGCCGCTCTGTTCGCCGCCTCCTGTGCCGCTGCAGCTGACTGTGCCGCTGCCTGAGTGCCTGGCTCCTTATATAGGACCCCTAATCAGGTAAGCCCCGCCCCCAACTCAGGGCTCAGCCTCGCTCTCAGCACACAGCCCCTAGCAGCCTGCACACACACTCACTCACACACAAACACCACAAACTACAAAAACCTGCTCCTCCAACAGCACTCCCACTGAAACTCCCCTGTTAGCCGCTCTGTTCGCCGCCTCCTGTGCCGCTGCAGCTGACTGTGCCGCTGCCTGAGTGCCTGGCTCCTTATATAGGACCCCTAATCAGGTAAGCCCCGCCCCCAACTCAGGGCTCAGCCTCGCTCTCAGCACACAGCCCCTAGCAGCCTGCACACACACTCACTCACACACAAACACCACAAACCACAAAAACCTGCTCCTCCAACAGCACTCCCACTGAAACTCCCCTGTTAGCCGCTCTGTTCGCCGCCTCCTGTGCCGCTGCAGCTGACTGTGCCGCTGCCTGAGTGCCTGGCTCCTTATATAGGACCCCTAATCAGGTAAGCCCCGCCCCCAACTCAGGGCTCAGCCTCGCTCTCAGCACACAGCCCCTAGCAGCCTGCACACACACTCACTCACACACAAACACCACAAACCACAAAAACCTGCTCCTCCAACAGCACTCCCACTGAAACTCCCCTGTTAGCCGCTCTGTTCGCCGCCTCCTGTGCCGCTGCAGCTGACTGTGCCGCTGCCTGAGTGCCTGGCTCCTTATATAGGACCCCTAATCAGGTAAGCCCCGCCCCCAACTCAGGGCTCAGCCTCGCTCTCAGCACACAGCCCCTAGCAGCCTGCACGCACACTCACTCACACACAAACACCACAAACCACAAAAACCTGCTCCTCCAACAGCACTCCCACTGAAACTCCCCTGTTAGCCGCTCTGTTCGCCGCCTCCTGTGCCGCTGCAGCTGACTGTGCCGCTGCCTGAGTGCCTGGCTCCTTATATAGGACCCCTAATCAGGTAAGCCCCGCCCCCAACTCAGGGCTCAGCCTCGCTCTCAGCACACAGCCCCTAGCAGCCTGCACACACACTCACTCACACACAAACACCACAAACCACAAAAACCTGCTCCTCCAACAGCACTCCCACTGAAACTCCCCTGTTAGCCGCTCTGTTCGCCGCCTCCTGTGCCGCTGCAGCTGACTGTGCCGCTGCCTGAGTGCCTGGCTCCTTATATAGGACCCCTAATCAGGTAAGCCCCGCCCCCAACTCAGGGCTCAGCCTCGCTCTCAGCACACAGCCCCTAGCAGCCTGCACACACACTCACTCACACACAAACACCACAAACCACAAAAACCTGCTCCTCCAACAGCACTCCCACTGAAACTCCCCTGTTAGCCGCTCTGTTCGCCGCCTCCTGTGCCGCTGCAGCTGACTGTGCCGCTGCCTGAGTGCCTGGCTCCTTATATAGGACCCCTAATCAGGTAAGCCCCGCCCCCAACTCAGGGCTCAGCCTCGCTCTCAGCACACAGCCCCTAGCAGCCTGCACACACACTCACTCACACACAAACACCACAAACCACAAAAACCTGCTCCTCCAACAGCACTCCCACTGAAACTCCCCTGTTAGCCGCTCTGTTCGCCGCCTCCTGTGCCGCTGCAGCTGACTGTGCCGCTGCCTGAGTGCCTGGCTCCTTATATAGGACCCCTAATCAGGTAAGCCCCGCCCCCAACTCAGGGCTCAGCCTCGCTCTCAGCACACAGCCCCTAGCAGCCTGCACACACACTCACTCACACACAAACACCACAAACCACAAAAACCTGCTCCTCCAACAGCACTCCCACTGAAACTCCCCTGTTAGCCGCTCTGTTCGCCGCCTCCTGTGCCGCTGCAGCTGACTGTGCCGCTGCCTGAGTGCCTGGCTCCTTATATAGGACCCCTAATCAGGTAAGCCCCGCCCCCAACTCAGGGCTCAGCCTCGCTCTCAGCACACAGCCCCTAGCAGCCTGCACACACACTCACTCACACACAAACACCACAAACCACAAAAACCTGCTCCTCCAACAGCACTCCCACTGAAACTCCCCTGTTAGCCGCTCTGTTCGCCGCCTCCTGTGCCGCTGCAGCTGACTGTGCCGCTGCCTGAGTGCCTGGCTCCTTATATAGGACCCCTAATCAGGTAAGCCCCGCCCCCAACTCAGGGCTCAGCCTCGCTCTCAGCACACAGCCCCTAGCAGCCTGCACACACACTCACTCACACACAAACACCACAAACCACAAAAACCTGCTCCTCCAACAGCACTCCCACTGAAACTCCCCTGTTAGCCGCTCTGTTCGCCGCCTCCTGTGCCGCTGCAGCTGACTGTGCCGCTGCCTGAGTGCCTGGCTCCTTATATAGGACCCCTAATCAGGTAAGCCCCGCCCCCAACTCAGGGCTCAGCCTCGCTCTCAGCACACAGCCCCTAGCAGCCTGCACACACACTCACTCACACACAAACACCACAAACCACAAAAACCTGCTCCTCCAACAGCACTCCCACTGAAACTCCCCTGTTAGCCGCTCTGTTCGCCGCCTCCTGTGCCGCTGCAGCTGACTGTGCCGCTGCCTGAGTGCCTGGCTCCTTATATAGGACCCCTAATCAGGTAAGCCCCGCCCCCAACTCAGGGCTCAGCCTCGCTCTCAGCACACAGCCCCTAGCAGCCTGCACACACACTCACTCACACACAAACACCACAAACCACAAAAACCTGCTCCTCCAACAGCACTCCCACTGAAACTCCCCTGTTAGCCGCTCTGTTCGCCGCCTCCTGTGCCGCTGCAGCTGACTGTGCCGCTGCCTGAGTGCCTGGCTCCTTATATAGGACCCCTAATCAGGTAAGCCCCGCCCCCAACTCAGGGCTCAGCCTCGCTCTCAGCACACAGCCCCTAGCAGCCTGCACACACACTCACTCACACACAAACACCACAAACCACAAAAACCTGCTCCTCCAACAGCACTCCCACTGAAACTCCCCTGTTAGCCGCTCTGTTCGCCGCCTCCTGTGCCGCTGCAGCTGACTGTGCCGCTGCCTGAGTGCCTGGCTCCTTATATAGGACCCCTAATCAGGTAAGCCCCGCCCCCAACTCAGGGCTCAGCCTCGCTCTCAGCACACAGCCCCTAGCAGCCTGCACACACACTCACTCACACACAAACACCACAAACCACAAAAACCTGCTCCTCCAACAGCACTCCCACTGAAACTCCCCTGTTAGCCGCTCTGTTCGCCGCCTCCTGTGCCGCTGCAGCTGACTGTGCCGCTGCCTGAGTGCCTGGCTCCTTATATAGGACCCCTAATCAGGTAAGCCCCGCCCCCAACTCAGGGCTCAGCCTCGCTCTCAGCACACAGCCCCTAGCAGCCTGCACACACACTCACTCACACACAAACACCACAAACCACAAAAACCTGCTCCTCCAACAGCACTCCCACTGAAACTCCCCTGTTAGCCGCTCTGTTCGCCGCCTCCTGTGCCGCTGCAGCTGACTGTGCCGCTGCCTGAGTGCCTGGCTCCTTATATAGGACCCCTAATCAGGTAAGCCCCGCCCCCAACTCAGGGCTCAGCCTCGCTCTCAGCACACAGCCCCTAGCAGCCTGCACACACACTCACTCACACACAAACACCACAAACCACAAAAACCTGCTCCTCCAACAGCACTCCCACTGAAACTCCCCTGTTAGCCGCTCTGTTCGCCGCCTCCTGTGCCGCTGCAGCTGACTGTGCCGCTGCCTGAGTGCCTGGCTCCTTATATAGGACCCCTAATCAGGTAAGCCCCGCCCCCAACTCAGGGCTCAGCCTCGCTCTCAGCACACAGCCCCTAGCAGCCTGCACACACACTCACTCACACACAAACACCACAAACCACAAAAACCTGCTCCTCCAACAGCACTCCCACTGAAACTCCCCTGTTAGCCGCTCTGTTCGCCGCCTCCTGTGCCGCTGCAGCTGACTGTGCCGCTGCCTGAGTGCCTGGCTCCTTATATAGGACCCCTAATCAGGTAAGCCCCGCCCCCAACTCAGGGCTCAGCCTCGCTCTCAGCACACAGCCCCTAGCAGCCTGCACACACACTCACTCACACACAAACACCACAAACCACAAAAACCTGCTCCTCCAACAGCACTCCCACTGAAACTCCCCTGTTAGCCGCTCTGTTCGCCGCCTCCTGTGCCGCTGCAGCTGACTGTGCCGCTGCCTGAGTGCCTGGCTCCTTATATAGGACCCCTAATCAGGTAAGCCCCGCCCCCAACTCAGGGCTCAGCCTCGCTCTCAGCACACAGCCCCTAGCAGCCTGCACACACACTCACTCACACACAAACACCACAAACCACAAAAACCTGCTCCTCCAACAGCACTCCCACTGAAACTCCCCTGTTAGCCGCTCTGTTCGCCGCCTCCTGTGCCGCTGCAGCTGACTGTGCCGCTGCCTGAGTGCCTGGCTCCTTATATAGGACCCCTAATCAGGTAAGCCCCGCCCCCAACTCAGGGCTCAGCCTCGCTCTCAGCACACAGCCCCTAGCAGCCTGCACACACACTCACTCACACACAAACACCACAAACCACAAAAACCTGCTCCTCCAACAGCACTCCCACTGAAACTCCCCTGTTAGCCGCTCTGTTCGCCGCCTCCTGTGCCGCTGCAGCTGACTGTGCCGCTGCCTGAGTGCCTGGCTCCTTATATAGGACCCCTAATCAGGTAAGCCCCGCCCCCAACTCAGGGCTCAGCCTCGCTCTCAGCACACAGCCCCTAGCAGCCTGCACACACACTCACTCACACACAAACACCACAAACCACAAAAACCTGCTCCTCCAACAGCACTCCCACTGAAACTCCCCTGTTAGCCGCTCTGTTCGCCGCCTCCTGTGCCGCTGCAGCTGACTGTGCCGCTGCCTGAGTGCCTGGCTCCTTATATAGGACCCCTAATCAGGTAAGCCCCGCCCCCAACTCAGGGCTCAGCCTCGCTCTCAGCACACAGCCCCTAGCAGCCTGCACACACACTCACTCACACACAAACACCACAAACCACAAAAACCTGCTCCTCCAACAGCACTCCCACTGAAACTCCCCTGTTAGCCGCTCTGTTCGCCGCCTCCTGTGCCGCTGCAGCTGACTGTGCCGCTGCCTGAGTGCCTGGCTCCTTATATAGGACCCCTAATCAGGTAAGCCCCGCCCCCAACTCAGGGCTCAGCCTCGCTCTCAGCACACAGCCCCTAGCAGCCTGCACACACACTCACTCACACACAAACACCACAAACCACAAAAACCTGCTCCTCCAACAGCACTCCCACTGAAACTCCCCTGTTAGCCGCTCTGTTCGCCGCCTCCTGTGCCGCTGCAGCTGACTGTGCCGCTGCCTGAGTGCCTGGCTCCTTATATAGGACCCCTAATCAGGTAAGCCCCGCCCCCAACTCAGGGCTCAGCCTCGCTCTCAGCACACAGCCCCTAGCAGCCTGCACACACACTCACTCACACACAAACACCACAAACCACAAAAACCTGCTCCTCCAACAGCACTCCCACTGAAACTCCCCTGTTAGCCGCTCTGTTCGCCGCCTCCTGTGCCGCTGCAGCTGACTGTGCCGCTGCCTGAGTGCCTGGCTCCTTATATAGGACCCCTAATCAGGTAAGCCCCGCCCCCAACTCAGGGCTCAGCCTCGCTCTCAGCACACAGCCCCTAGCAGCCTGCACACACACTCACTCACACACAAACACCACAAACCACAAAAACCTGCTCCTCCAACAGCACTCCCACTGAAACTCCCCTGTTAGCCGCTCTGTTCGCCGCCTCCTGTGCCGCTGCAGCTGACTGTGCCGCTGCCTGAGTGCCTGGCTCCTTATATAGGACCCCTAATCAGGTAAGCCCCGCCCCCAACTCAGGGCTCAGCCTCGCTCTCAGCACACAGCCCCTAGCAGCCTGCACACACACTCACTCACACACAAACACCACAAACCACAAAAACCTGCTCCTCCAACAGCACTCCCACTGAAACTCCCCTGTTAGCCGCTCTGTTCGCCGCCTCCTGTGCCGCTGCAGCTGACTGTGCCGCTGCCTGAGTGCCTGGCTCCTTATATAGGACCCCTAATCAGGTAAGCCCCGCCCCCAACTCAGGGCTCAGCCTCGCTCTCAGCACACAGCCCCTAGCAGCCTGCACACACACTCACTCACACACAAACACCACAAACCACAAAAACCTGCTCCTCCAACAGCACTCCCACTGAAACTCCCCTGTTAGCCGCTCTGTTCGCCGCCTCCTGTGCCGCTGCAGCTGACTGTGCCGCTGCCTGAGTGCCTGGCTCCTTATATAGGACCCCTAATCAGGTAAGCCCCGCCCCCAACTCAGGGCTCAGCCTCGCTCTCAGCACACAGCCCCTAGCAGCCTGCACACACACTCACTCACACACAAACACCACAAACCACAAAAACCTGCTCCTCCAACAGCACTCCCACTGAAACTCCCCTGTTAGCCGCTCTGTTCGCCGCCTCCTGTGCCGCTGCAGCTGACTGTGCCGCTGCCTGAGTGCCTGGCTCCTTATATAGGACCCCTAATCAGGTAAGCCCCGCCCCCAACTCAGGGCTCAGCCTCGCTCTCAGCACACAGCCCCTAGCAGCCTGCACACACACTCACTCACACACAAACACCACAAACCACAAAAACCTGCTCCTCCAACAGCACTCCCACTGAAACTCCCCTGTTAGCCGCTCTGTTCGCCGCCTCCTGTGCCGCTGCAGCTGACTGTGCCGCTGCCTGAGTGCCTGGCTCCTTATATAGGACCCCTAATCAGGTAAGCCCCGCCCCCAACTCAGGGCTCAGCCTCGCTCTCAGCACACAGCCCCTAGCAGCCTGCACACACACTCACTCACACACAAACACCACAAACCACAAAAACCTGCTCCTCCAACAGCACTCCCACTGAAACTCCCCTGTTAGCCGCTCTGTTCGCCGCCTCCTGTGCCGCTGCAGCTGACTGTGCCGCTGCCTGAGTGCCTGGCTCCTTATATAGGACCCCTAATCAGGTAAGCCCCGCCCCCAACTCAGGGCTCAGCCTCGCTCTCAGCACACAGCCCCTAGCAGCCTGCACACACACTCACTCACACACAAACACCACAAACCACAAAAACCTGCTCCTCCAACAGCACTCCCACTGAAACTCCCCTGTTAGCCGCTCTGTTCGCCGCCTCCTGTGCCGCTGCAGCTGACTGTGCCGCTGCCTGAGTGCCTGGCTCCTTATATAGGACCCCTAATCAGGTAAGCCCCGCCCCCAACTCAGGGCTCAGCCTCGCTCTCAGCACACAGCCCCTAGCAGCCTGCACACACACTCACTCACACACAAACACCACAAACCACAAAAACCTGCTCCTCCAACAGCACTCCCACTGAAACTCCCCTGTTAGCCGCTCTGTTCGCCGCCTCCTGTGCCGCTGCAGCTGACTGTGCCGCTGCCTGAGTGCCTGGCTCCTTATATAGGACCCCTAATCAGGTAAGCCCCGCCCCCAACTCAGGGCTCAGCCTCGCTCTCAGCACACAGCCCCTAGCAGCCTGCACACACACTCACTCACACACAAACACCACAAACCACAAAAACCTGCTCCTCCAACAGCACTCCCACTGAAACTCCCCTGTTAGCCGCTCTGTTCGCCGCCTCCTGTGCCGCTGCAGCTGACTGTGCCGCTGCCTGAGTGCCTGGCTCCTTATATAGGACCCCTAATCAGGTAAGCCCCGCCCCCAACTCAGGGCTCAGCCTCGCTCTCAGCACACAGCCCCTAGCAGCCTGCACACACACTCACTCACACACAAAACACCACAAACCACAAAAACCTGCTCCTCCAACAGCACTCCCACTGAAACTCCCCTGTTAGCCGCTCTGTTCGCCGCCTCCTGTGCCGCTGCAGCTGACTGTGCCGCTGCCTGAGTGCCTGGCTCCTTATATAGGACCCCTAATCAGGTAAGCCCCGCCCCCAACTCAGGGCTCAGCCTCGCTCTCAGCACACAGCCCCTAGCAGCCTGCACACACACTCACTCACACACAAACACCACAAACCACAAAAACCTGCTCCTCCAACAGCACTCCCACTGAAACTCCCCTGTTAGCCGCTCTGTTCGCCGCCTCCTGTGCCGCTGCAGCTGACTGTGCCGCTGCCTGAGTGCCTGGCTCCTTATATAGGACCCCTAATCAGGTAAGCCCCGCCCCCAACTCAGGGCTCAGCCTCGCTCTCAGCACACAGCCCCTAGCAGCCTGCACACACACTCACTCACACACAAACACCACAAACCACAAAAACCTGCTCCTCCAACAGCACTCCCACTGAAACTCCCCTGTTAGCCGCTCTGTTCGCCGCCTCCTGTGCCGCTGCAGCTGACTGTGCCGCTGCCTGAGTGCCTGGCTCCTTATATAGGACCCCTAATCAGGTAAGCCCCGCCCCCAACTCAGGGCTCAGCCTCGCTCTCAGCACACAGCCCCTAGCAGCCTGCACACACACTCACTCACACACAAACACCACAAACCACAAAAAACCTGCTCCTCCAACAGCACTCCCACTGAAACTCCCCTGTTAGCCGCTCTGTTCGCCGCCTCCTGTGCCGCTGCAGCTGACTGTGCCGCTGCCTGAGTGCCTGGCTCCTTATATAGGACCCCTAATCAGGTAAGCCCCGCCCCCAACTCAGGGCTCAGCCTCGCTCTCAGCACACAGCCCCTAGCAGCCTGCACACACACTCACTCACACACAAACACCACAAACCACAAAAACCTGCTCCTCCAACAGCACTCCCACTGAAACTCCCCTGTTAGCCGCTCTGTTCGCCGCCTCCTGTGCCGCTGCAGCTGACTGTGCCGCTGCCTGAGTGCCTGGCTCCTTATATAGGACCCCTAATCAGGTAAGCCCCGCCCCCAACTCAGGGCTCAGCCTCGCTCTCAGCACACAGCCCCTAGCAGCCTGCACACACACTCACTCACACACAAACACCACAAACCACAAAAACCTGCTCCTCCAACAGCACTCCCACTGAAACTCCCCTGTTAGCCGCTCTGTTCGCCGCCTCCTGTGCCGCTGCAGCTGACTGTGCCGCTGCCTGAGTGCCTGGCTCCTTATATAGGACCCCTAATCAGGTAAGCCCCGCCCCCAACGCAGGGCTCAGCCTCGCTCTCAGCACACAGCCCCTAGCAGCCTGCACGCACACTCACTCACACACAAACACCACAAACCACAAAAACCTGCTCCTCCAACAGCACTCCCACTGAAACTCCCCTGTTAGCCGCTCTGTTCGCCGCCTCCTGTGCCGCTGCAGCTGACTGTGCCGCTGCCTGAGTGCCTGGCTCCTTATATAGGACCCCTAATCAGGTAAGCCCCGCCCCCAACTCAGGGCTCAGCCTCGCTCTCAGCACACAGCCCCTAGCAGCCTGCACACACACTCACTCACACACAAACACCACAAACCACAAAAACCTGCTCCTCCAACAGCACTCCCACTGAAACTCCCCTGTTAGCCGCTCTGTTCGCCGCCTCCTGTGCCGCTGCAGCTGACTGTGCCGCTGCCTGAGTGCCTGGCTCCTTATATAGGACCCCTAATCAGGTAAGCCCCGCCCCCAACTCAGGGCTCAGCCTCGCTCTCAGCACACAGCCCCTAGCAGCCTGCACACACACTCACTCACACACAAACACCACAAACCACAAAAACCTGCTCCTCCAACCGCACTCCCACTGAAACTCCCCTGTTAGCCGCTCTGTTCGCCGCCTCCTGTGCCGCTGCAGCTGACTGTGCCGCTGCCTGAGTGCCTGGCTCCTTATATAGGACCCCTAATCAGGTAAGCCCCGCCCCCAACGCAGGGCTCAGCCTCGCTCTCAGCACACAGCCCCTAGCAGCCTGCACACACACTCACTCACACACAAAACACCACAAACCACAAAAACCTGCTCCTCCAACAGCACTCCCACTGAAACTCCCCTGTTAGCCGCTCTGTTCGCCGCCTCCTGTGCCGCTGCAGCTGACTGTGCCGCTGCCTGAGTGCCTGGCTCCTTATATAGGACCCCTAATCAGGTAAGCCCCGCCCCCAACTCAGGGCTCAGCCTCGCTCTCAGCACACAGCCCCTAGCAGCCTGCACACACACTCACTCACACACAAACACCACAAACCACAAAAACCTGCTCCTCCAACAGCACTCCCACTGAAACTCCCCTGTTAGCCGCTCTGTTCGCCGCCTCCTGTGCCGCTGCAGCTGACTGTGCCGCTGCCTGAGTGCCTGGCTCCTTATATAGGACCCCTAATCAGGTAAGCCCCGCCCCCAACTCAGGGCTCAGCCTCGCTCTCAGCACACAGCCCCTAGCAGCCTGCACACACACTCACTCACACACAAACACCACAAACCACAAAAACCTGCTCCTCCAACAGCACTCCCACTGAAACTCCCCTGTTAGCCGCTCTGTTCGCCGCCTCCTGTGCCGCTGCAGCTGACTGTGCCGCTGCCTGAGTGCCTGGCTCCTTATATAGGACCCCTAATCAGGTAAGCCCCGCCCCCAACTCAGGGCTCAGCCTCGCTCTCAGCACACAGCCCCTAGCAGCCTGCACACACACTCACTCACACACAAACACCAAACACAACCACAAAAACCTGCTCCTCCAACAGCACTCCCACTGAAACTCCCCTGTTAGCCGCTCTGTTCGCCGCCTCCTGTGCCGCTGCAGCTGACTGTGCCGCTGCCTGAGTGCCTGGCTCCTTATATAGGACCCCTAATCAGGTAAGCCCCGCCCCCAACTCAGGGCTCAGCCTCGCTCTCAGCACACAGCCCCTAGCAGCCTGCACACACACTCACTCACACACAAACACCACAAACCACAAAAACCTGCTCCTCCAACAGCACTCCCACTGAAACTCCCCTGTTAGCCGCTCTGTTCGCCGCCTCCTGTGCCGCTGCAGCTGACTGTGCCGCTGCCTGAGTGCCTGGCTCCTTATATAGGACCCCTAATCAGGTAAGCCCCGCCCCCAACTCAGGGCTCAGCCTCGCTCTCAGCACACAGCCCCTAGCAGCCTGCACACACACTCACTCACACACAAACACCACAAACCACAAAAACCTGCTCCTCCAACAGCACTCCCACTGAAACTCCCCTGTTAGCCGCTCTGTTCGCCGCCGCTGCAGCTGACTGTGCCGCTGCCTGAGTGCCTGGCTCCTTATATAGGACCCCTAATCAGGTAAGCCCCGCCCCCAACTCAGGGCTCAGCCTCGCTCTCAGCACACAGCCCCTAGCAGCCTGCACACACACTCACTCACACACAAACACCACAAACCACAAAAACCTGCTCCTCCAACAGCACTCCCACTGAAACTCCCCTGTTAGCCGCTCTGTTCGCCGCCTCCTGTGCCGCTGCAGCTGACTGTGCCGCTGCCTGAGTGCCTGGCTCCTTATATAGGACCCCTAATCAGGTAAGCCCCGCCCCCAACTCAGGGCTCAGCCTCGCTCTCAGCACACAGCCCCTAGCAGCCTGCACACACACACTCACTCACACACAAACACCACAAACCACAAAAACCTGCTCCTCCAACAGCACTCCCACTGAAACTCCCCTGTTAGCCGCTCTGTTCGCCGCCTCCTGTGCCGCTGCAGCTGACTGTGCCGCTGCCTGAGTGCCTGGCTCCTTATATAGGACCCCTAATCAGGTAAGCCCCGCCCCCAACTCAGGGCTCAGCCTCGCTCTCAGCACACAGCCCCTAGCAGCCTGCACACACACTCACTCACACACAAACACCACAAACTACCACAAAAACCTGCTCCTCCAACAGCACTCCCACTGAAACTCCCCTGTTAGCCGCTCTGTTCGCCGCCTCCTGTGCCGCTGCAGCTGACTGTGCCGCTGCCTGAGTGCCTGGCTCCTTATATAGGACCCCTAATCAGGTAAGCCCCGCCCCCAACTCAGGGCTCAGCCTCGCTCTCAGCACACAGCCCCTAGCAGCCTGCACACACACTCACTCACACACAAACACCACAAACTACACAAAAACCTGCTCCTCCAACAGCACTCCCACTGAAACTCCCCTGTTAGCCGCTCTGTTCGCCGCCTCCTGTGCCGCTGCAGCTGACTGTGCCGCTGCCTGAGTGCCTGGCTCCTTATATAGGACCCCTAATCAGGTAAGCCCCGCCCCCAACTCAGGGCTCAGCCTCGCTCTCAGCACACAGCCCCTAGCAGCCTGCACACACACTCACTCACACACAACACCACAAACTACAAAAACCACAAAAACCTGCTCCTCCAACAGCACTCCCACTGAAACTCCCCTGTTAGCCGCTCTGTTCGCCGCCTCCTGTGCCGCTGCAGCTGACTGTGCCGCTGCCTGAGTGCCTGGCTCCTTATATAGGACCCCTAATCAGGTAAGCCCCGCCCCCAACTCAGGGCTCAGCCTCGCTCTCAGCACACAGCCCCTAGCAGCCTGCACACACACTCACTCACACACAAAACACCACAAACCACAAAAACCTGCTCCTCCAACAGCACTCCCACTGAAACTCCCCTGTTAGCCGCTCTGTTCGCCGCCTCCTGTGCCGCTGCAGCTGACTGTGCCGCTGCCTGAGTGCCTGGCTCCTTATATAGGACCCCTAATCAGGTAACGCCCCGCCCCCAAACTCAGGGCTCAAGCCTCGCTCTCAGCACACAGCCCCTAGCAGCCTGCACACACACTCACTCACACACAAAACACCACAACTACAAAAACCACAAAAACCTGCTCCTCCAACAGCACTCCCACTGAAACTCCCCTGTTAGCCGCTCTGTTCGACGCCTCCTGTGCCGCTGCAGCTGACTGTGCCGCTGCCTGAGTGCCTGGCTCCTTATATAGGACCCCTAATCAGGTAAGCCCCGCCCCCAACTCAGGGCTCAGCCTCGCTCTCAGCACACAGCCCCTAGCAGCCTGCACCCACACTCACTCACACACAACACCACAAACTACAAAAAACCCCAAAACCTGCTCCTCCAACAGAACTCCCACTGAAACTCCCCTGTTAGCCGCTCTGTTCGCCGCCTCCTGTGCCGCTGCAGCTGACTGTGCCGCTGCCTGAGTGCCTGGCTCCTTATATAGGACCCCTAATCAGGTAAGCCCCGCCCCCAACTCAGGGCTCAGCCTCGCTCTCAGCACACAGCCCCTAGCAGCCTGCACACACCACTCACACACAAACACCACAAACTACAAAACCCACAAAAACCTGCTCCTCCAACAGCACTCCCACTGAAAACTCCCCTGTTAGCCGCTCTGTTCGCCGCCTCCTGTGCCGCTGCAGCTGACTGTGCCGCTGCCTGAGTGCCTGGCTCCTTATATAGGACCCCTAATCAGGTAAGCCCCGCCCCCAACTCAGGGCTCAGCCTCGCTCTCAGCACACAGCCCCTAGCAGCCTGCACACACACTCACTCACACACAAACACCACAAACTACAAAAACCACAAAAAACCTGCTCCTCCAACAGCACTCCCACTGAAACTCCCCTGTTAGCCGCTCTGTTCGCCGCCTCCTGTGCCGCTGCAAGCTGACTGTGCCGCTGCCTGAGTGCCTGGCTCCTTATATAGGACCCTAATCAGGTAAGCCCCGCCCCCAACTCAGGGCTCAGCCTCGCTCTCAGCACACAGCCCTAGCAGCCTGCACACACACTCACTCACACACCAAACACCACAAACTACAAAAACCACAAAAACCTGCTCCTCCAACAGCACTCCCACTGAAACTCCCCTGTTAGCCGCTCTGTTCGCCGCCTCCTGTGCCGCTGCAGCTGACTGTGCCGCTGCCTGAGTGCCTGGCTCCTTATATAGGACCCCTAATCAGGTAAGCCCCGCCCCCAACTCAGGGCTCAGCCTCGCTCTCAGCACACAGCCCCTAGCAGCCTGCACACACACTCACTCACACACAAACACCACAAACTACAAAAACCACAAAAACCTGCTCCTCCAACAGCACTCCCACTGAAACTCCCCTGTTAGCCGCTCTGTTCGCCGCCTCCTGTGCCGCTGCAGCTGACTGTGCCGCTGCCTGAGTGCCTGGCTCCTTATATAGGACCCCTAATCAGGTAAGCCCCCGCCCCCAACTCAGGGCTCAGCCTCGCTCTCAGCACACAGCCCCTAGCAGCCTGCACACACACTCACTCACACACAAACACCACAAACTACAAAAACCACAAAAACCTGCTCCTCCAACAGCAACTCCCACTGAAACTCCCTGTTAGCCGCTCTGTTCGCCGCCTCCTGTGCCGCTGCAGCTGACTGTGCCGCTGCCTGAGTGCCTGGCTCCTTATATAGGACCCCTAATCAGGTAAGCCCCGCCCCCAACTCAGGGCTCAGCCTCGCTCTCAGCACACAGCCCCTAGCAGCCTGCACACACACTCACTCACACACAAACACCACAAACTACAAAAAACCACAAAAAACCTGCTCCTCCAACAGCACTCCCACTGAAACTCCCCTGTTAGCCGCTCTGTTCGCCGCCTCCTTTGCCGCTGCAGCTGACTGTGCCGCTGCCTGAGTGCCTGGCTCCTTATATAGGACCCCTAATCAGGTAAGCCCCGCCCCCAACTCAGGGCTCAGCCTCGCTCTCAGCACACAGCCCCTAGCAGCCTGCACACACACTCACTCACGACACAAACACCACAAACTACAAAAACCACAAAAACCTGCTCCTCCAACAGCACTCCCACTGAAACTCCCCTGTTAGCCGCTCTGTTCGCCGCCTCCTGTGCCGCTGCAGCTGACTGTGCCGCTGCCCTGAGTGCCTGGCTCCTTATATAGGACCCCTAATCAGGTAAGCCCCGCCCCCAACTCAGGGCTCAGCCTCGCTCTCAGCACACAGCCCCTAGCAGCCTGCACACACACTCACTCACACACAAACACCACAAACTACAAAACCACAAAAACCTGCTCCTCCAACAGCACTCCCACTGAAACTCCCCTGTTAGCCGCTCTGTTCGCCGCCTCCTGTGCCGCTGCAGCTGACTGTGCCGCTGCCTGAGTGCCTGGCTCCTTATATAGGACCCCTAATTCAGGTAAGCCCCGCCCCCAACTCAGGGCTCAGCCTCGCTCTCAGCACACAGCCCCTAGCAGCCTGCACACACACTCACTCACACACAAACACCACAAACTACAAAACCACAAAAACCTGCTCCTCCAACAGCACTCCCACTGAAACTCCCCTGTTAGCCGCTCTGTTCGCCGCCTCCTGTGCCGCTGCAGCTGACTGTGCCGCTGCCTGAGTGCCTGGCTCCTTATATAGGACCCCTAATCAGGTAAGCCCCGCCCCCAACTCAGGGCTCAGCCTCGCTCTCAGCACACAGCCCCTAGCAGCCTGCACACACACTCACTCACACACAAACACCACAAACTACAAAAACCACAAAAACCTGCTCCTCCACAGCACTCCCACTGAAACTCCCCTGTTAGCCGCTCTGTTCGCCGCCTCCTGTGCCGCTGCAGCTGACTGTGCCGCTGCCTGAGTGCCTGGCTCCTTATATAGGACCCCTAATCAGGTAAGCCCCGCCCCCAACTCAGGGCTCAGCCTCGCTCTCAGCACACAGCCCCTAGCAGCCTGCACACACACTCACTCACACACAAACACCACAAACTACAAAAACCACAAAAACCTGCTCCTCCAACAGCACTCCCACTGAAACTCCCCTGTTAGCCGCTCTGTTCGCCGCCTCCTGTGCCGCTGCAGCTGACTGTGCCGCTGCCTGAGTGCCTGGCTCCTTATATAGGACCCCTAATCAGGTAAGCCCCGCCCCCAACTCAGGGCTCAGCCTCGCTCTCAGCACACAGCCCCTAGCAGCCTGCACACACACTCACTCACACACAAACACCACAAACTACAAAAACCACAAAAACCTGCTCCTCCAACAGCACTCCCCACTGAAACTCCCCTGTTAGCCGCTCTGTTCGCCGCCTCCTGTGCCGCTGCAGCTGACTGTGCCGCTGCCTGAGTGCCTGGCTCCTTATATAGGACCCCTAATCAGTAAGCCCCGCCCCCAACTCAGGCTCAGCCTCGCTCTCAGCACACAGCCCCTAGCAGCCTGCACACCCACTCCCTCACACACAAACACCACAAACCACAAAAACCTGCTCCTCCAACAGCACTCCCACTGAAACTCCCCTGTTAGCCGCTCTGTTCGCCGCCTCCTGTGCCGCTGCAGCTGACTGTGCCGCTGCCTGAGTGCCTGGCTCCTTATATAGGACCCCTAATCAGGTAAGCCCCGCCCCCAACTCAGGGCTCGCCTCGCTCTCAGCACACAGCCCCTAGCAGCCTGCACACACACTCACTCACACACAAACACCACAACTACAAAAACCACAAAAACCTGCTCCTCCAACAGCACTCCCACTGAAACTCCCCTGTTAGCCGCTCTGTTCGCCGCCTCCTGTGCCGCTGCAGCTGACTGTGCCGCTGCCTGAGTGCCTGGCTCCTTATATAGGACCCCTAATCAGGTAAGCCCCGCCCCCAACTCAGGGCTCAGCCTCGCTCTCAGCACACAGCCCCTAGCAGCCTGCACACACACTCACTCACACACAAACACCACAAACTACAAAAACCACAAAACCTGCTCCTCCAACAGCACTCCCACTGAACTCCCCTGTTAGCCGCTCTGTTCGCCGCCTCCTGTGCCGCTGCAGCTGACTGTGCCGCTGCCTGAGTGCCTGGCTCCTTATATAGGACACCTAATCAGGTAAGCCCCGCCCCCAACTCAGGGCTCAGCCTCGCTCTCAGCACACAGCCCCTAGCAGCCTGCACACACACTCACTCACACACAAACACCACAAACTACAAAAACCACAAAAACCTGCTCCTCCAACAGCACTCCCACTGAAACTCCCCTGTTAGCCGCTCTGTTCGCCGCCTCCTGTGCCGCTGCAGCTGACTGTGCCGCTGCCTGAGTGCCTGCTCCTTATATAGGACCCCTAATCAGGTAAGCCCCGCCCCCAACTCAGGGCTCAGCCTCGCTCTCAGCACACAGCCCCTAGCAGCCTGCACACACACTCACTCACACACAAACACCACAAACTACAAAAACCACAAAAACCTGCTCCTCCAACAGCACTCCCACTGAAACTCCCCTGTTAGCCGCTCTGTTCGCCGCCTCCTGTGCCGCTGCAGCTGACTGTGCCGCTGCCTGAGTGCCTGGCTCCTTATATAGGACCCCTAATCAGGTAAGCCCCGCCCCCAACTCAGGGCTCAGCCTCGCTCTCAGCACACAGCCCCCTAGCAGCCTGCACACACACTCACTCACACACAAACACCACAAACTACAAAAACCACAAAAACCTGCTCCTCCAACAGCACTCCCACTGAAACTCCCCTGTTAGCCGCTCTGTTCGCCGCCTCCTGTGCCGCTGCAGCTGACTGTGCCGCTGCCTGAGTGCCTGGCTCCTTATATAGGACCCCTAATCAGGTAAGCCCCGCCCCCAACTCAGGGCTCAGCCTCGCTCTCAGCACACAGCCCCTAGCAGCCTGCACACACACTCACTCACACACAAACACCACAAACTACAAAAAACCACAAAAACCTGCTCCTCCAACAGCACTCCCACTGAAACTCCCCTGTTAGCCGCTCTGTTCGCCGCCTCCTGTGCCGCTGCAGCTGACTGTGCCGCTGCCTGAGTGCCTGGCTCCTTATATAGGACCCCTAATCAGGTAAGCCCCGCCCCCAACTCAGGGCTCAGCCTCGCTCTCAGCACACAGCCCCTAGCAGCCTGCACACACACTCACTCACACACAAACACCACAAACTACAAAAACCACAAAAACCTGCTCCTCCAACAGCACTCCCACTGAAACTCCCCTGTTAGCCGCTCTGTTCGCCGCCTCCTGTGCCGCTGCAGCTGACTGTGCCGCTGCCTGAGTGCCTGGCTCCTTATATAGGACCCCTAATCAGGTAAGCCCCGCCCCCAACTCAGGGCTCAGCCTCGCTCTCAGCACACAGCCCCTAGCAGCCTGCACACACACTCACTCACACACAAACACCACAAACTACAAAAACCACAAAAACCTGCTCCTCCAACAGCACTCCCACTGAAACTCCCCTGTTAGCCGCTCTGTTCGCCGCCTCCTGTGCCGCTGCAGCTGACTGTGCCGCTGCCTGAGTGCCTGGCTCCTTATATAGGACCCCTAATCAGGTAAGCCCCGCCCCCAACTCAGGGCTCAGCCTCGCTCTCAGCACACAGCCCCTAGCAGCCTGCACACACACTCACTCACACACAAACACCACAAACTACAAAAACCACAAAAAACCTGCTCCTCCAACAGCACTCCCACTGAAACTCCCCTGTTAGCCGCTCTGTTCGCCGCCTCCTGTGCCGCTGCAGCTGACTGTGCCGCTGCCTGAGTGCCTGGCTCCTTATATAGGACCCCTAATCAGGTAAGCCCCGCCCCCAACTCAGGGCTCAGCCTCGCTCTCAGCACACAGCCCCTAGCAGCCTGCACACACACTCACTCACACACAAACACCACAAACTACAAAAACCACAAAAACCTGCTCCTCCAACAGCACTCCCACTGAAACTCCCCTGTTAGCCGCTCTGTTCGCCGCCTCCTGTGCCGCTGCAGCTGACTGTGCCGCTGCCTGAGTGCCTGGCTCCTTATATAGGACCCCTAATCAGGTAAGCCCCGCCCCCAACTCAGGGCTCAGCCTCGCTCTCAGCACACAGCCCCTAGCAGCCTGCACACACACTCACTCACAACACAAACACCACAAACTACAAAAACCACAAAACCTGCTCCTCCAACAGCACTCCCACTGAAACTCCCCTGTTAGCCGCTCTGTTCGCCGCCTCCTGTGCCGCTGCAGCTGACTGTGCCGCTGCCTGAGTGCCTGGCTCCTTATATAGGACCCCTAATCAGGTAAGCCCCGCCCCCAACTCAGGGCTCAGCCTCGCTCTCAGCACACAGCCCCTAGCAGCCTGCACACACACTCACTCACACACAAACACCACAAACTACAAAAACCACAAAAACCTGCTCCTCCAACAGCACTCCCACTGAAACTCCCCTGTTAGCCGCTCTGTTCGCCGCCTCCTGTGCCGCTGCAGCTGACTGTGCCGCTGCCTGAGTGCCTGGCTCCTTATATAGGACCCCTAATCAGGTAAGCCCCGCCCCCAACTCAGGGCTCAGCCTCGCTCTCAGCACACAGCCCCTAGCAGCCTGCACACACACTCACTCACACACAAACACCACAAACTACAAAACCACAAAAAACCTGCTCCTCCAACAGCACTCCCACTGAAACTCCCCTGTTAGCCGCTCTGTTCGCCGCCTCCTGTGCCGCTGCAGCTGACTGTGCCGCTGCCTGAGTGCCTGGCTCCTTATATAGGACCCCTAATCAGGTAAGCCCCGCCCCCAACTCAGGGCTCAGCCTCGCTCTCAGCACACAGCCCCTAGCAGCCTGCACACACACTCACTCACACACAAACACCACAAACTACAAAAACCACAAAAACCTGCTCCTCCAACAGCACTCCCACTGAAACTCCCCTGTTAGCCGCTCTGTTCGCCGCCTCCTGTGCCGCTGCAGCTGACTGTGCCGCTGCCTGAGTGCCTGGCTCCTTATATAGGACCCCTAATCAGGTAAGCCCCGCCCCCAACTCAGGGCTCAGCCTCGCTCTCAGCACACAGCCCCTAGCAGCCTGCACACACACTCACTCACACACAAACACCACAAACTACAAAAACCACAAAAACCTGCTCCTCCAACAGCACTCCCACTGAAACTCCCCTGTTAGCCGCTCTGTTCGCCGCCTCCTGTGCCGCTGCAGCTGACTGTGCCGCTGCCTGAGTGCCTGGCTCCTTATATAGGACCCCTAATCAGGTAAGCCCCGCCCCCAACTCAGGGCTCAGCCTCGCTCTCAGCACACAGCCCCTAGCAGCCTGCACACACACTCACTCACACACAAACACCACAAACTACAAAAACCACAAAAACCTGCTCCTCCAACAGCACTCCCACTGAAACTCCCCTGTTAGCCGCTCTGTTCGCCGCCTCCTGTGCCGCTGCAGCTGACTGTGCCGCTGCCTGAGTGCCTGGCTCCTTATATAGGACCCCTAATCAGGTAAGCCCCGCCCCCAACTCAGGGCTCAGCCTCGCTCTCAGCACACAGCCCCTAGCAGCCTGCACACACACTCACTCACACACAAACACCACAAACTACAAAAACCACAAAAACCTGCTCCTCCAACAGCACTCCCACTGAAACTCCCCTGTTAGCCGCTCTGTTCGCCGCCTCCTGTGCCGCTGCAGCTGACTGTGCCGCTGCCTGAGTGCCTGGCTCCTTATATAGGACCCCTAATCAGGTAAGCCCCGCCCCCAACTCAGGGCTCAGCCTCGCTCTCAGCACACAGCCCCTAGCAGCCTGCACACACACTCACTCACACACAAACACCACAAACTACAAAAACCACAAAAACCTGCTCCTCCAACAGCACTCCCACTGAAACTCCCCTGTTAGCCGCTCTGTTCGCCGCCTCCTGTGCCGCTGCAGCTGACTGTGCCGCTGCCTGAGTGCCTGGCTCCTTATATAGGACCCCTAATCAGGTAAGCCCCGCCCCAACTCAGGGCTCAGCCTCGCTCTCAGCACACAGCCCCTAGCAGCCTGCACACACACTCACTCACACACAAACACCACAAACTACAAAAACCACAAAAACCTGCTCCTCCAACAGCACTCCCACTGAAACTCCCCTGTTAGCCGCTCTGTTCGCCGCCTCCTGTGCCGCTGCAGCTGACTGTGCCGCTGCCTGAGTGCCTGGCTCCTTATATAGGACCCCTAATCAGGTAAGCCCCGCCCCCAACTCAGGGCTCAGCCTCGCTCTCAGCACACAGCCCCTAGCAGCCTGCACACACACTCACTCACACACAAACACCACAAACTACAAAAACCACAAAAACCTGCTCCTCCAACAGCACTCCCACTGAAACTCCCCTGTTAGCCGCTCTGTTCGCCGCCTCCTGCAGCTGGTGTTGGGGACCCAGGGGTTAGGCCCCTGGAGCTATGGTTCAGGCGCTCAGGGGTTGGGACCCTGGAGCTGGTTTTGGGGCCTCCAGTGGTTGTGACCCTGGAGCTGCGGTTGGGGCCTCCAGGGGTTAGCCCCTGGATCTTTGGTTCGGCCTCTCATTGGTTGGGCCCCTGGAGCTGGTGTTGGGGCCCCAAGGGGTTGGGCCCCTGGAGCTGGTGTTGGGGCCCCAGGGGCTAGGCCCCTGTAGCTATGGTTCGGGCGCTCAGGGATTGGGCCCCTGGAGCTGGTTTTGGGGCCCCCAGGGGTTCGGCCCTTGGAGCTGGTGTTGGGGCCCCCAGGGGTTAGGCCCCTGGAGCTATGGTTCGGGCGCTCAGGGGTTGGGCCGCTGGAGCTATGGCTCGGGCGCTCAGGGGTTGGGCCCCTGGAGCTGGGGTGGAGGGCCCCAGTGGTTGGGCCAATGGAGCTGGTGTTGGGGCCCCCAGGGATTGGGCCCCTGGAGCTATGGTTCGGGCGCTCAGGGGTTGGGCCCCTGGAGCTGGTGTTGGGGCCCCCAGGGGTTGGGCCCCTGGAGCTATGTTTCGGGCGCTCTGGGGTTGGGCCCCTGGAGCTGGTGTTGGGGCCCCAGGGGTTAAGGTTCGGGCGCTCAGGGGTTGGGCCCTTGGAGCTGGCGTGCGGGCCCCCAGGGAATAGGCCCCTAGAGCTATGATTTGCTCACTCTGGGTTTCTGCCCCTGGAGCTGGTGTTGGGGCTCCCAGGGGTTGGGCTACTGCAGCTGGTGTTGGGGACCCAGGGGTTAGGCCCCTGGAGCTATGGTTCAGGCGCTCAGGGGTTGGGACCCTGGAGCTGGTTTTGGGGCCTCCAGTGGTTGGGACCCTGGAGCTGCGGTTGGGGCCTCCAGGGGTTAGCCCCTGGATCTTTGGTTCGGCCTCTCATTGGTTGGGCCCCTGGAGCTGGTGTTGGGGCCCCAAGGGGTTGGGCCCCTGGAGCTGGTGTTGGGGCCCCAGGGGCTAGGCCCCTGTAGCTATGGTTCGGGCGCTCAGTGATTGGGCCCCTGGAGCTGGTTTTGGGGCCCCCAGGGGTTGGGCCCTTGGAGCTGGTGTTGGGGCCCCCAGGGGTTTGGCCCCTGGAGCTATGGTTCGGGCGCTCAGGGGTTGGGCCGCTGGAGCTATGGTTCGGGCGCTCAGGGGTTGGGCCCCTGGAGCTGGGGTGGAGGGCCCCAGTGGTTGGGCCCCTGGAGCTGGTGTTGGGGCCCCCAGGGATTGGGCCCCTGGAGCTATGGTTCGGGCGCTCAGGGGTTGGGCCCCTGGAGCTGGTGTTGGGGCCCCCAGGGGTTGGGCCCCTGGAGCTATGTTTCGGGCGCTCTGGGGTTGGGCCCCTGGAGATGGTGTTGGGGCCCCAGGGGTTAAGGTTCGGGCGCTCAGGGGTTGGGCCCTTGGAGCTGGCGTGCGGACCCCCAGGGAATAGGCCCCTAGAGCTATGATTTGCTCACTCTGGGGTTCTGCCCCTGGAGCTGGTGTTGGGGCTCCCAGGGGTTGGGCTACTGCAGCTGGTGTTGGGGACCCAGGGGTTAGGCCCCTGGAGCTATGGTTCAGGCGCTCAGGGGTTGGGACCCTGGAGCTGGTTTTGGGGCCTCCAGTAGTTGGGACCCTGGAGCTGCGGTTGGGGCCTCCAGGGGTTAGCCCCTGGATCTTTGGTTCGGCCGCTCATTGGTTGGGCCCCTGGAGCTGGTGTTGGGGCCCCAAGGGGTTGGGCCCCTGGAGCTGGTGTTGGGGCCCCAGGGGCTAGGCCCCTGTAGCTATGGTTCGGGCGCTCAGGGTTTGGGCCCCTGGAGCTGGTTTCGGGTCCCCCAGGGGTTGGGCCCTTGGAGCTGGTGTTGGGGCCCCCAGGGGTTAGGCCCCTGGAGCTATGGTTCGGGCGCTCAGGGGTTGGGCCGCTGGAGCTATGGTTCGGGCGCTCAGGGGTTGGGCCCCTGGAGCTGGGGTGGAGGGCCCCAGCGGTTGGGCCCCTGGAGCTGGTGTTGGGGCCCCCATGGATTGGGCCCCTGGAGCTATGGTTCGGGCGCTCAGGGGTTGGGCCCCTGGAGCTGGTGTTGGGGGCCCCAGGGGTTGGGCCCCTGGAGGTGGGATTGGGGCCCCCGAGGGTTAGGCCCCTATAGCTATGGTTCGGGCGCTCAGGGGTTGGGCCGCTGGAGCTGGTGTTGGGGCCCTCAGGGATTAGGGCCCTGGAGCTATGGTTCAGGCGCTAAGGGTTTGGGACCCTGGAGCTGGTGTTGGGGCCCCCAGGGGTTGGGCCCCTGGAGCTGGTGTTGGGGCCCCAGGGGCTAGGCCCCTGTAGCTATGGTTCGGGCGCTCAGGGATTGGGGCCCTGGAGCTGGTTTTGGGGCCCCCAGGGGTTGGGCCCTTGGAGCTGGTGTTGGGGCCCCCAGGGGTTAGGCCCCTGGAGCTATGGTTCGGGCGCTCAGGGGTTGGGCCGCTGGAGCTGGTGTTGGGGCCCCTGACCTAATGTCACCCCTTGCTCTCCCATCCCCCACACAGACAGTCCCGACTCCATCACAGTAATGCCCAGAGCATTTCACGCATGGTGCAACAGTAACACTGTGTGGCCATGCAGGGTAATGCCCAGAGCATTTCCTGCATGGAGCAAGAGTGACACCGTGTGGCCACATAGGGTAGGGCACAGAGCATTTCCCCGCATGGAGCTATGGTTCGGGAGCTCTGGGGTTGGGCCCCTGTAGCTGGTGTTGGGACTCCCAGGGGTTGGGCCCCTGGAGCTGGTGTTGGGGCCCCAGGGGTTAAGGTTCGGGCGCTCAGGGGTTGGGCCCTTGGAGCTGGCATGCGGGCCCCCAGGGAATAGGCCCCTAGAGCTATGATTTGCTCACTCTGGGGTTCTGCCCCTGGAGCTGGTGTTGGGGCTCCCAGGGGTTGGGCTACTGCAGGTGGTGTTGGGGACCCAGGGGTTAGGCCCCTGGAGCTATGGTTCAGGCGCTCAGGGGTTGGGACCCTGGAGCTGGTTTTGGGGCCTCCAGTGGTTGGGACCCTGGAGCTGCGGTTGGGGCCTCCAGGGGTTAGCCCCTGGATCTTTGGTTCGGCCGCTCATTGGTTGGGCCCCTGGAGCTGGTGTTGGGGCCCCAAGGGGTTGGGCCCCTGGAGCTGGTGTTGGGGCCCCAGGGGCTAGGCCCCTGTAGCTATGGTTCGGGCGCTCAGGGATTGGGCCCCTGGAGCTGGTTTTGGGGCCCCCAGGGGTTGGGCCCTTGGAGCTGGTGTTGGGGCCCCCAGGGGTTAGGCCCCTGGAGCTATGGTTCGGGCGCTCAGGGGTTGGGCCGCTGGAGCTATGGTTCGGGCTCTCAGGGGTTGGGCCCCTGGAGCTGGGGTGGAGGGCCCCAGCGGTTGCGCCCCTGGAGCTGGTGTTGGGGCCCCCAGGGATTGGGCCCCTGGAGCTATGTTTTGGGCGCTCTGGGGTTGGGCCCCTGGAGCTGGTGTTGGGGACCCAGGTTTTAGGCCCGTGGAGCTATGGTTCAGGCACTCAGGGGTTGGACCCCTGGAGCTATGGTTCGGGCGCTCAGGGGTTGGTTCCCTGGAGCTAGGGTCGAGGGCCCCAGGGGTGGGGCCCCTGGAGCTGCTGTTGGGGCCCCCAGGTTTTGAGTTCCTGGAGATTGTGTTGGGGTTCGCAGGGGTTGGGCCCCTGGAGCTGTGGTTGGGCCCCCCAGGGTTTAGGCCCCTGGAGCTATGGTTCGGGCGCTCTAGGGGTTGGGCCCCTGGAGCTGGTGTTGGGGCCCCCAGGGGTTGGGCCCCTGGAGGTGGGATTGGGGCCCCCGAGGGTTAGGCCCCTATAGCTATGGTTCGGGCGCTCAGGGGTTGGGCCCCTGTAGCTGGTGTTGGGACTCCCAGGGGTTGGGCCCCTGGAGCTGGTGTTGGGGCCCCAGGGGTTAAGGTTCGGGCGCCTCAGGGGTTGGGCCCTTGGAGCTGGCGTGCGGGCCCCTAGGGAATAGGCCCCTAGAGCTATGATTTGCTCACTCTGGGGTTCTGCCCCTGGAGCTGGTGTTGGGGCTCCCAGGGGTTGGGCTACTGCAGCTGGTGTTGGGGACCCAGGGGTTAGGCCCCTGGAGCTATGGTTCAGGCGCTCAGGGGTTGGGACCCTGGAGCTGGTTTTGGGGCCTCCAGTGGTTGGGACCCTGGAGCTGCGGTTGGGGCCTCCAGGGGTTAGCCCCTGGATCTTTGGTTCGGCCGCTCATTGGTTGGGCCCCTGGAGCTGGTGTTGGGGCCCCAAGGGGTTGGGCCCCTGGAGCTGGTGTTGGGGCCCCAGGGGCTAGGCCCCTGTAGCTATGGTTCGGGCGCTCAGGGATTGGGCCCCTGGAGCTGGTTTTGGGGCCCCCAGGGGTTGGGCCCTTGGAGCTGGTGTTGGGGCCCCCAGGGGTTAGGCCCCTGGAGCTATGGTTCGGGCGCTCAGGGGTTGGGCCGCTGGAGCTATGGTTCGGGCGCTCAGGGGTTGGGCCCCTGGAGCTGGGGTGGAGGGCCCCAGCGGTTGGGCCCCTGGAGCTGGTGTTTGGGCCCCCAGGGATTGGGCCCCTGGAGCTATGTTTCGGGCGCTCTGGGGTTGGGCCCCTGGAGCTGGTGTTGGGGACCCAGGTTTTAGGCCCGTGGAGCTATGGTTCAGGCACTCAGGGGTTGGACCCCTGGAGCTATGGTTCGGGCGCTCAGGGGTTGGTTCCCTGGAGCTAGGGTCGAGGGCCCCAGGGGTGGGGCCCCTGGAGCTGGTGTTGGGGCCCCAGGGGTTAAGGTTCGGGCGCTCAGGGGTTGGACCCTTGGAGCTGGCGTGCGGGCCCCCAGGGAATAGGCCCCTAGAGCTATGATTTGCTCACTCTGGGGTTCTGCCCCTGGAGCTGGTGTTGGGGCTCCCAGGGGTTGGGCTACTGCAGCTGGTGTTGGGGACCCAGGGGTTAGGCCCCTGGAGCTATGGTTCAGGCGCTCAGGGGTTGGGACCCTGGAGCTGGTTTTGGGGCCTCCAGTGGTTGGGACCCTGGAGCTGCGGTTGGGGCCTCCAGGGGTTAGCCCCTGGATCTTTGGTTCGGCCTCTCATTGGTTGGGCCCCTGGAGCTGGTGTTGGGGCCCCAAGGGGTTGGGCCCCTGGAGCTGGTGTTGGGGCCCCAGGGGCTAGGCCCCTATAGCTATGGTTCGGGCGCTCAGGGATTGGGCCCCTGGAGCTGGTTTTGGGGCCCCCAGGGGTTGGGCCCTTGGAGCTGGTGTTGGGGCCCCCAGGGGTTAGGAACCTGGAGCTATGGTTCGAGCGCTCAGGGGTTGGGCCGCTGGAGCTATGGTTCGGGCGCTCAGGGGTTGGGCCCCTGGAGCTGGGGTGGAGGGCCCCAGTGGTTGGGCCCCTGGAGCTGGTGTTGGGGCCCCCAGGGATTGGGCCCCTGGAGCTATGGTTCGGGCGCTCAGGGGTTGGGCCCCTGGAGCTGGTGTTGGGGCCCCCAGGGGTTGGGCCCCTGGAGCTATGTTTCGGGCGCTCTGGGGTTGGGCCCCTGGAGCTGGTGTTGGGGCCCCAGGGGTTAAGGTTCGGGCGCTCAGGGGTTGGGCCCTTGGAGCTGGCGTGCGGGCCCCCAGGGAATAGGCCCCTAGAGCTATGATTTGCTCACTCTGGGGTTCTGCCCCTGGAGCTGGTGTTGGGGCTCCCAGGGGTTGGGCTACTGCAGCTGGTGTTGGGGACCCAGGGGTTAGGCCCCTGGAGCTATGGTTCAGGCGCTCAGGGGTTGGGACCCTGGAGCTGGTTTTGGGGCCTCCAGTGGTTGGGACCCTGGAGCTGCGGTTGGGGCCTCCAGGGGTTAGCCCCTGGATCTTTGGTTCGGCCGCTCATTGGTTGGGCCCCTGGAGCTGGTGTTGGGGCCCCAAGGGGTTGGGCCCCTGGAGCTGGTGTTGGGGCCCCAGGGGCTAGGCCCCTGTAGCTATGGTTCGGGCGCTCAGGGATTGGGCCCCTGGAGCTGGTTTTGGGGCCCCCAGGGGTTGGGCCCTTGGAGCTGGTGTTGGGGCCCCCAGGGGTTAGGCCCCTGGAGCTATGGTTCGGGCGCTCAGGGGTTGGGCCGCTGGAGCTATGGTTCGGGCGCTCAGGGGTTGGGCCCCTGGAGCTGGGGTGGAGGGCCCCAGCGGTTGGGCCCCTGGAGCTGGTGTTGCGGCCCCCAGGGATTGGGCCCCTGGAGCTATGTTTTGGGCGCTCTGGGGTTGGGCCCCTGGAGCTGGTGTTGGGGACCCAGGTTTTAGGCCCGTGGAGCTATGGTTCAGGCACTCAGGGGTTGGACCCCTGGAGCTATGGTTCGGGCGCTCAGGGGTTGGTTCCCTGGAGCTAGGGTCGAGGGCCCCAGGGGTGGGGCCCCTGGAGCTGCTGTTGGGGCCCCCAGGTTTTGAGTTCCTGGAGATTGTGTTGGGGTTCGCAGGGGTTGGGCCCCTGGAGCTGTGGTTGGGCCCCCCAGGGTTTAGGCCCCTGGAGCTATGGTTCGGGAGCTCAGGGGTTGGGCCCCTGGAGCTGGTATTGGGGCCCCCAGGGGTTGGGCCCCTGGAGGTGGGATTGGGGCCCCCGAGGGTTAGGCCCCTATAGCTATGGTTCGGGCGCTCAGGGGTTGGGCCCCTGGAGCTGGTGTTGGGGACCCAGGTTTTAGGCTCGTGGAGCTATGGTTCAGGCACTCAGGGGTTGGACCCCTGGAGCTATGGTTCGGGCGCTCAGGGGTTGGGCCCCTGGAGCTGGTGTTGGGGCCCCCAGGGGTTGGGCCCCTGGAGGTGGGGTTGGGGTCCCCGGGGGTTAGGCCCCTATAGCTATGGTTCGGGCGCTCAGGGGTTGGGCCCCTGGAGCTGGTGTTGGGGCCCTCAGGGATTATGCCCCTGGAGCTATGGTTGAGGCGCTAAGGGTTTGGGACCCTGGAGCTGGTGTTGGGGCCCCCAGGGGTTGGGCCCCTGGAGCTGGTGTTGGGGCCCGAGGGGCTAGGCCCCTGTAGCTATGGTTCGGGCGCTCAGGGATTGGGCCCCTGGAGCTGGTTTTGGGGCCCCCAGGGGTTGGGCCCTTGGAGCTGGTGTTGGGGCCCCCAGGGGTTAGGCCCCTGGAGCTATGGTTCGGGCGCTCAGGGGTTGGGCCGCTGGAGCTGGTGTTGGGGCCCCTGACTTAATGTCACCCCTTGCTCTCCCATCCCCCACACAGACAGTCCCGACTCCATCACAGTAATGCCCAGAGCATTTCACGCATGGTGCAACAGTAACACTGTGTGGCCATGCAGGGTAATGCCCAGAGCATTTCCTGCATGGAGCAAGAGTGACACCGTGTGGCCACATAGGGTAGGGCACAGAGCATTTCCCCGCATGGAGCTATGGTTCGTGAGCTCTGGGGTTGGGCCCCTGTAGCTGGTGTTGGGACTCCCAGGGGTTGGGCCCCTGGAGCTGGTGTTGGGGCCCCAGGGGTTAAGGTTCGGGCGCTCAGGGGTTGGGCCCTTGGAGCTGGCGTGCGGGCCCCCAGGGAATAGGCCCCTAGAGCTATGATTTGCTCACTCTGGGGTTCTGCCCCTGGAGCTGGTGTTGGGGCTCCCAGGGGTTGGGCTACTGCAGCTGGTGTTGGGGACCCAGGGGTTAGGCCCCTGGAGCTATGGTTCAGGCGCTCAGGGGTTGGGACCCTGGAGCTGGTTTTGGGGCCTCCAGTGGTTGGGACCCTGGAGCTGCAGTTGGGGCCTCCAGGGGTTAGCCCCTGGATCTTTGGTTCGGCCGCTCATTGGTTGGGCCCCTGGAGCTGGTGTTGGGGCCCCAAGGGGTTGGGCCCCTGGAGCTGGTGTTGGGGCCCCAGGGGCTAGGCCCCTGTAGCTATGGTTCGGGCGCTCAGGGATTGGGCCCCTGGAGCTGGTTTTGGGGCCCCCAGGGGTTGGGCCCTTGGAGCTGGTGTTGGGGCCCCCAGGGGTTAGGCCCCTGGAGCTATGGTTCGGGCGCTCAGGGGTTGGGCCGCTGGAGCTATGGTTCGGGCGCTCAGGGGTTGGGCCCCTGGAGCTGGGGTGGAGGGCCCCAGCGGTTGGGCCCCTGGAGCTGGTGTTGGGGCCCCCAGGGATTGGGCCCCTGGAGCTATGTTTTGGGCGCTCTGGGGTTGGGCCCCTGGAGCTGGTGTTGGGGACCCAGGTTTTAGGCCCGTGGAGCTATGGTTCAGGCACTCAGGGGTTGGACCCCTGGAGCTATGGTTCGGGCGCTCAGGGGTTGGTTCCCTGGAGCTAGGGTCGAGGGCCCCAGGGGTGGGGCCCCTGGAGCTGCTGTTGGGGCCCCCAGGTTTTGAGTTCCTGGAGATTGTGTTGGGGTTCGCAGGGGTTGGGCCCTTGGAGCTGTGGTTGGGCCCCCCAGGGTTTAGGCCCCTGGAGCTATGGTTCGGGCGCTCAGGGGTTGGGCCCCTGGAGCTGGTGTTGGGGCCCCCAGGGGTTGGGCCCCTGGAGGTGGGATTGGGGCCCCCGAGGGTTAGGCCCCTATAGCTATGGTTCGGGCGCTCAGGGGTTGGGCCCCTGGAGCTGGTGTTGGGGACCCAGGTTTTAGGCCCGTGGAGCTATGGTTCAGGCACTCAGGGGTTGGACCCCTGGAGCTATGGTTCGGGCGCTCAGGGGTTGGGCCCCTGGAGCTGGTGTTGGGGCCTCCAGTGGTTGGGACCCTGGAGCTGCGGTTGGGGTCTCCAGGGGTTAGCCCCTGGATCTTTGGTTCGGCCGCTCATTGGTTGGGCCCCTGGAGCTGGTGTTGGGGCTCCAAGGGGTTGGGCCCCTGGAGCTGGTGTTGGGGCCCCAGGGGCTAGGCCCCTGTAGCTATGGTTCGGGCGCTCAGGGATTGGGCCCCTGGAGCTGGTTTTGGGGCCCCCAGGGGTTGGGCCCTTGGAGCTGGTGTTGGGGCCCCCAGGGGTTAGGCCCCTGGAGCTATGGTTCGGGCGCTCAGGGGTTGGTTCCCTGGAGCTAGGGTCGAGGGCCCCAGGGGTGGGGCCCCTGGAGCTGGTGTTTGGGCCCCAGGGGTTAAGGTTCGGGCGCTCAGGGGTTGGGCCCTTGGAGCTGGTTTTGGGGCCCCCAGGTGTTGGGCCCTTGGAGCTGGTGTTGGGGCCCCCAGGGGTTAGGCCCCTGGAGCTATGGTTCGGGCGCTCAGGGGTTGGGCCGCTGGAGCTATGGTTCGGGCGCTCAGGGGTTGGGCCCCTGGAGCTGGGGTGGAGGGCCCCAGCGGTTGGGCCCCTGGAGCTGGTGTTGGGGCCCCCAGGGATTGGGCCCCTGGAGCTATGTTTCGGGCGCTCTGGGGTTGGGCCCCTGGAGCTGGTGTTGGGGACCCAGGTTTTAGGCCCGTGGAGCTATGGTTCAGGCACTCAGGGGTTGGACCCCTGGAGCTATGGTTCGGGCGCTCAGGGGTTTTTTCCCTGGAGCTAGGGTCGAGGGCCCCAGGGGTGGGGCCCCTGGAGCTGCTGTTGGGGCACCCAGGTTTTGAGTTCCTGGAGATTGTGTTGGGGTTCGCAGGGGTTGGGCCCCTGGAGCTGTGGTTGGGCCCCCCAGGGTTTAGGCCCCTGGAGCTATGGTTCGGGCGCTCAGGGGTTGGGCCCCTGGAGCTGGTGTTGGGGCCCCCAGGGGTTGGGCCCCTGGAGGTGGGATTGGGGCCCCCGAGGGTTAGGCCCCTATAGCTATGGTTCGGGCGCTCAGGGGTTGGGCCGCTGGAGCTGGTGTTGGGGCCCTCAGGGATTATGCCCCTGGAGCTATGGTTCAGGCGCTAAGGGTTTGGGACCCTGGAGCTGGTGTTGGGGCCCCCAGGGGTTGGGCTACTGCAGCTGGTGTTGGGGACCCAGGAGTTAGGCCCCTGGAGCTATGGTTCAGGCGCTCAGGGGTTGGGACCCTGGAGCTGGTTTTGGGGCCTCCAGTGGTTGGGACCCTGGAGCTGCGGTTGGGGCCTCCAGGGGTTAGCCCCTGGATCTTTGGTTCGGCCGCTCATTGGTTGGGCCCCTGGAGCTGGTGTTGGGGCCCCAAGGGGTTGGGCCCCTGGAGCTGGTGTTGGGGCCCCATGGGCTAGGCCCCTGTAACTATGGTTCGGGCGCTCAGGGATTTGGCCCCTGGAGCTGGTTTTGGGGCCCCCAGGGGTTGGGCCCTTGGAGCTGGTGTTGGGGCCCCCAGGGGTTAGGCCCCTGGAGCTATGGTTCGGGCGCTCAGGGGTTGGGCCCCTGGAGCTATGGTTCGGGCGCTCAGGGGTTGGGCCCCTGGAGCTGGGGTGGAGGGTCCCAGCGGTTGGGCCCCTGGAGCTGGTGTTGGGGCCCCCAGGGATTGGGCCCCTGGAGCTATGTTTCGGGCGCTCTGGGGTTGGGCCCCTGGAGCTGGTATTGGGGACCCAGGTTTTAGGCCCGTGGAGCTATGGTTCAGGCACTCAGGGGTTGGACCCCTGGAGCTATGGTTCGGGCGCTCAGGGGTTGGTTCCCTGGAGCTAGGGTCGAGGGCCCCAGGGGTGGGGCCCCTGGAGCTGGTGTTGGGGCCCCAGGGGTTAAGGTTCGGGCGCTCAGGGGTTGGGCCCTTGGAGCTGGCGTGCGGGCCCCCAGGGAATAGGCCCCTAGAGCTATGATTTGCTCACTCTGGGGTTCTGCCCCTGGAGCTGGTGTTGGGTCTCCCAGGGGTTGGGCTACTGCAGCTGGTGTTGGGGACCCAGGGGTTAGGCCCCTGGAGCTATGGTTCAGGCGCTCAGGGGTTGGGACCCTGGAGCTGGTTTTGGGGCCTCCAGTGGTTGGGACCCTGGAGCTGCGGTTGGGGCCTCCAGGGGTTAGCCCCTGGATCTTTGGTTCGGCCGCTCATTGGTTGGGCCCCTGGAGCTGGTGTTGGGGCCCCAAGGGGTTGGGCCCCTGGAGCTGGTGTTGGGGCCCCAGGGGCTAGGCCCCTGTAGCTATGGTTCGGGCGCTCAGGGATTGGGCCCCTGGAGCTGGTGTTGGGGCCCTCAGGGGTTGGGCCCTTGGAGCTGGTGTTGGGGCCCCCAGGGGTTAGGCCCCTGGAGCTATGGTTCGGGCGCTCAGGGGTTGGGCCGCTGGAGCTATGGTTCGGGCGCTCAGGGGTTGGGCCCCTGGAGCTGGGGTGGAGGGCCCCAGCGGTTGGGCCCCTGGAGCTGGTGTTGGGGCCCCCAGGGATTGGGCCCCTGGAGCTATGTTTCGGGCGCTCTGGTGTTGGGCCCCTGGAGCTGGTGTTGGGGACCCAGGTTTTAGGCCCGTGGAGCTATGGTTCAGGCACTCAGGGGTTGGACCCCTGGAGCTATGGTTCGGGTGCTCAGGGGTTGGTTCCCTGGAGCTAGGGTCGAGGGCCCCAGGGGTGGGGCCCCTGGAGCTGCTGTTGGGGCCCCCAGGTTTTGAGTTCCTGGAGATTGTGTTGGGGTTCGCAGGGGTTGGGCCCCTGGAGCTGTGGTTGGGCCCCCCAGGGTTTAGGCCCCTGGAGCTATGGTTCGGGCGCTCAGGGGTTGGGCCCCTGGAGCTGGTGTTGGGGCCCCCAGGGGTTGGGCCCCTGGAGGTGGGATTGGGGCCCCCGAGGGTTAGGCCCCTATAGCTATGGTTCGGGCGCTCAGGGGTTGGGCCGCTGGAGCTGGTGTTGGGGCCCTCAGGGATTATGCCCCTGGAGCTATGGTTCATTCGCTAAGGGTTTGGGAAACTGGAGCTGGTGTTGGGGCCCCCAGGGGTTGGGCCCCTGGAGCTGGTGTTGGGGCCCCAGGGGCTAGGCCCCTGTAGCTATGGTTCGGGCGCTCAGGGATTGGGCCCCTGGAGCTGGTTTTGGGGCCCCCAGGGGTTGGGCCCTTGGGGCTGGTGTTGGGGCCCCCAGGGGTTAGGCCCCTGGAGCTATGGTTCGGGCGCTCAGGGGTTGGGCCGCTGGAGCTGGTGTTGGGGCCCCTGACCTAATGTCACCCCTTGCTCTCCCATCCCCCACACAGACAGTCCCGACTCCATCACAGTAATGCCCAGAGCATTTCACGCATGGTGCAACAGTAACACTGTGTGGCCATGCAGGGTAATGCCCAGAGCATTTCCTGCATGGAGCAAGAGTGACACCGTGTGGCCACATAGGGTAGGGCACAGAGCATTTCCCCGCATGGAGCTATGGTTCGGGAGCTCTGGGGTTGGGCCCCTGTAGCTGTTGTTGGGACTCCCAGGGGTTGGGCCCCTGGAGCTGGTGTTGGGGCCCCAAGGGGTTAAGGTTCGGGCGCTCAGGGGTTGGGCCCTTGGAGCTGGCGTGCGGGCCCCCAGGGAATAGGCCCCTAGAGCTGTGATTTGCTCACTCTGGGGTTCTGCCCCTGGAGCTGGTGTTGGGGCTCCCAGGGGATGGGCTACTGCAGCTGGTGTTGGGGACCCAGGGGTTAGGCCCCTGGAGCTATGGTTCAGGCGCTCAGGGGTTGGGACCCTGGAGCTGGTTTTGGGGCCTCCAGTGGTTGGGACCCTGGAGCTGCCGTTGGGGCCTCCAGGGGTTAGCCCCTGGATCTTTGGTTCGGCCGCTCATTGGTTGGGCCCCTGGAGCTGGTGTTGGGGCCCCAAGGGGTTGGGCCCCTGGAGCTGGTGTTGGGGACCCAGGGGTTAGGGCCCTGGAGCTATGGTTCAGGCGCTCAGGGGTTGGGCCCCTGGAGCTATGGTTCGGGCGCTCAGGGGTTGGGCCCCTGGAGCTGGGGTGGAGGGCCCCAGCGGTTGGGCCCCTGGAGCTGGTGTTGGGGCCCCCAGGGATTGGGCCCCTGGAGCTATGTTTCGGGCGCTCTGGGGTTGGGCCCCTGGAGCTGGTGTTGGGGACCCAGGTTTTAGGCCCGTGGAGCTATGGTTCAGGCACTCAGGGGTTGGACCCCTGGAGCTATGGTTCGGGCGCTCAGGGGTTGGTTCCCTGGAGCTAGGGTCAAGGGCCCCAGGGGTGCGGACCCTGGAGCTGCTGTTGGGGTCCCCAGGTTTTGAGTTCCTGGAGATTGTGTTGGGGTTCGCAGGGGTTGGGCCCCTGGAGCTGTGGTTGGGCCCCCCAGGGTTTAGGCCCCTGGAGCTATGGTTCTGGCGCTCAGGGGTTAGGCCCCTGGAGCTGGTGTTGGGGCCCCCAGGGGTTGGGACCCTGGAGGTGGGATTGGGGCCCCCGGGGGTTAGGCCCCTATAGCTATGGTTCGGGCGCTCAGGGGTTGGGCCCCTGGAGCTGGTGTTGGGGACCCAGGTTTTAGGCCCGTGGAGCTATGGTTCAGGCACTCAGGGGTTGGACCCCTGGAGCTATGGTTCGGGCGCTCAGGGGCTGGTTCCCTGGAGCTAGGGTCGAGGGCCCCAGGGGTGGGGCCCCTGGAGCTGCTGTTGGGGCCCCCAGGTTTTGAGTTCCTGGAGATTGTGTTGGGGTTCGCAGGGGTTGGGCCCCTGGAGCTGTGGTTGGGCCACCCAGGGTTTAGGCCCCTGGAGCTATGGTTCGGGCGCTCAGGGGTTGGGCCCCTGGAGCTGGTGTTGGGGCCCCCAGGGGTTGGGCCCCTGGAGGTGGGGTTGGGGCCCCCGGGGGTTACGCCCCTATAGCTATGGTTCGGGCGCTCAGGGGTTGGGCCCCTGGAGCTGGTGTTGGGGCCCTCAGGGATTAGGGCCCTGGAGCTATGGTTCAGGCGCTAAGGGTTTGGGACCCTGGAGCTGGTGTTGGGGCCCCCAGGGGTTGGGCCCCTGGAGCTGGTGTTGGGGCTCCCAGGGGTTGGGCTCCTGCAGCTGGTGTTGGGGACCCAGGGGTTAGGCCCCTGGAGCTATGGTTCAGGCGCTCAGGGGTTGGGACCCTGGAGCTGGTTTTGGGGCCTCCAGTGGTTGGGACCCTGGAGCTGCGGTTGGGGCCTCCAGGGGTTAGCCCCTGGATCTTTGGTTCGGCCGCTCATTGGTTGGGCCCCTGGAGCTGGTGTTGGGGCCCCAAGGGGTTGGGCCCCTGGAGCTGGTGTTGGGGACCCAGGGGTTAGGGCCCTGGAGCTATGGTTCAGGCGCTCAGGGGTTGGGCCCCTGGAGCTATGGTTCGGGCGCTCAGGGGTTGGGCCCCTGGAGCTGGGGAGGAGGGCCCCAGCGGTTGGGCCCCTGGAGCTGGTTTTGGGGCCCCCAGGGATTGGGCCCCTGGAGCTATGTTTCGGGCGCTCTGGGGTTGGGCCCCTGGAGCTGGTGTTGGGGACCCAGGTTTTAGGCCGGTGGAGCTATAGTTCAGGCACTCAGGGGTTGGACCCCTGGAGCTATGGTTCGGGCGCTCAGGGGTTGGTTCCCTGGAGCTAGGTTCGAGGGCCCCAGGGGTGGGGCCCCTGGAGCTGCTGTTGGGGCCCCCAGGTTTTGAGTTCCTGGAGATTGTGTTGGGGTTCGCAGGGGTTGGGCCCCTGGAGCTGTGGTTGGGCCCCCCGGGGTTTAGGCCCCTGGAGCTATGGTTCGGGCGCTCAGGGGTTGGGCCCCTGGAGCTGGTGTTGGGGCCCCCAGGGGTTGGGTCCCTGGAGGTGGGATTGGGGCCCCCGGGGGTTAGGCCCCTATAGCTATGGTTCGGGCGCTCAGGGGTTGGGCCCCTGGAGCTGGTGTTGGGGACCCAGGTTTTAGGCCCGTGGAGCTATGGTTCAGGCACTCAGGGGTTGGACCCCTGGAGCTATGGTTCGGGCGCTCAGGGGTTGGTTCCCTGGAGCTAGGGTCGAGGGCCCCAGGGGTGGGGCCCCTGGAGCTGCTGTTGGGGCCCCCAGGTTTTGAGTTCCTTGAGATTGTGTTGGGGTTCGCAGGGGTTGGGCCCCTGGAGCTGTGGTTGGGCCCCCCAGGGTTTAGGCCCCTGGAGCTATGGTTCGGGCGCTCAGGGGTTGGGCTCCTGGAGCTGGTGTTGGGGCCCCCAGGGGTTGGGCCCCTGGAGCTGGTGCTGGGGCCCTCAGGGATTAGGGCCCTGGAGCTATGGTTCAGGCGCTAAGGGTTTGGGACCCTGGAGCTGGTGTTGGGGCCCCCAGGGGTTGGGCCCCTGGAGCTGGTGTTGGGGCCCCAGGGGCTAGGCCCCTGTAGCTATGGTTCGGGCGCTCAGGGATTGGGCCCCTGGAGCTGGTGTTGGGGCCCCAGGGGCTAGGCCCCTGTAGCTATGGTTCGGGCGCTCAGGGATTGGGCCCCTGGAGCTGGTTTTGGGGCCCCCAGGGGTTGGGCCCTTGGAGCTGGTGTTGGGGCCCCCAGGGGTTAGGCCCCGGGAGCTATGGTTCGGGCGCTCAGGGGTTGGACCGCTGGAGCTGGTGTTGGGGCCCCTGACCTAATGTCACCCCTTGCTCTCCCATCCCCCACACAGACAGTCCCGAGTCCATCACAGTAATGCCCAGAGCATTTCACGCATGGAGCAACAGTAACACTGTGTGGCTATGCAGGGTAATGCCCAGAGCATTTCCTGCATGGAGCAAGAGTGACACCGTGTGGCCACATAGGGTAGTGCACAGAGCATTTCCCCGCATGGAGCTATGGTTCGGGAGCTCTGGGGTTGGGCCTCTGTAGCTGGTGTTGGGACTCCCAGGGGTTGGGCCCGTGGAGCTGGTGTTGGGGCCCAGGGGTTAAGGTTCGGGCGCTCAGGGGTTGGGCCCTTGGAGCTGGCCTGCGGGCCCCCAGGGACTAGGCCCCTAGAGCTATGGTTTGCTCACTCTGGGGTTCTGCCCCTGGAGCTGGTGTTGGGGCTCCCAGGGGTTGGGCTCCTGCAGCTGGTGTTGGGGACCCAGGGGTTAGGCCCCTGGAGCTATGGTTCAGGCGCTCAGGGGTTGGGAACCTGGAGCTGGTTTTGGGGCCTCCAGTGGTTGGGACCCTGGAGCTGCGGTTGGGGCCTCCAGGGGTTAGCCCCTGGATCTTTGGTTCGGCCGCTCATTGGTTGGGCCCCTGGAGCTGGTGTTGGGGCCCCAAGGGGTTGGGCCCCTGGAGCTGGTGTTGGGGACCCAGGGGTTAGGGCCCTGGAGCTATGGTTCAGGCGCTCAGGGGTTGGGCCCCTGGAGCTATGGTTCGGGCGCTCAGGGGTTGGGCCCCTGGAGCTGGGGTGGAGGGCCCCAGCGGTTGGGCCCCTGGAGCTGGTGTTGGGGCCCCCAGGGATTGGGCCCCTGGAGCTATGTTTCGGGCGCTCTGGGGTTGGGCCCCTGGAGCTGGTGTTGGGGACCCAGGTTTTAGGCCCGTGGAGCTATGGTTCAGGCACTCAGGGGTTGGACCCCTGGAGCTATGGTTCGGGCGCTCAGGGGTTGGTTCCCTGGAGCTAGGGTCGAGGGCCCCAGGGGTGGGGCCCCTGGAGCTGCTGTTGGGGACCCCAGGTTTTGAGTTCCTGGAGATTGTGTTGGGGTTCGCAGGGGTTGGGCCCCTGGAGCTGTGGTTGGGCCCCCCAGGGTTTAGGCCCCTGGAGCTATGGTTCGGGCGCTCAGGGGTTGGGCCCCTGGAGCTGGTGTTGGGGCCCCCAGGGGTTGGGCCCCTTTAGGTGGGATTGGGGCCCCCGGGGGTTAGGCCCCTATAGCTATGGTTCGGGCGCTCAGGGGTTGGGCCCCTGGAGCTGGTGTTGGGGCCCCCAGGGGTTGGGCCCCTGGAGGTGGGGTTGGGGCCCCCAGGGGTTAGGCCCCTATAGCTATGGTTCGGGCGCTCAGGGGTTGGGCCCCTGGAGCTGGTGTTGGGGCCCTCAGGGATTAGGCCCCTGGAGCTATGGTTCAGGTGCTAAGGGTTTGGGACCCTGGAGCTGGTGTTGGGGCCCCCAGGGGTTGGGCCCCTGGAGCTGGTGTTGGGGCCCCAGGGGCTAGGCCCCTGTAGCTATGGTTCGGGCGCTCAGGGATTGGGCCCCTGGAGCTGGTTTTGGGGCCCCCAGGGGTTGGGCCCTTGGAGCTGGTGTTGGGGCCCCCAGGGGTTAGGCCCCTGGAGCTATGGTTCGGGCGCTCAGGGGTTGGGCCGCTGGAGCTGGTGTTGGGGCCCCTGACCTAATGTCACCCCTTGCTCTCCCATCCCCCACACAGACAGTCCCGACTCCATCACAGTAATGCCCAGAGCATTTCACGCATGGAGCAACAGTAACACTGTGTGGCCATGCAGGGTAAGGCCCAGAGCATTTCCTGCATGGAGCAAGAATGACACCGTGTGGCCACATAGGGTAGTGCACAGAGCATTTCCCCGCATGGAGCTATGGTTCGGGAGCTCTGGGGTTGGGCCTCTGTAGCTGGTGTTGGGACTTCCAGGGGTTGGGCCCCTGGAGCTGGTGTTGGGGCCCCAGGGGTTAAGGTTCGGGCGCTCAGGGGTTGGGCCCTTGGAGCTGGCGTGCGGGCCCCCAGGGACTAGGCCCCTAGAGCTATGGTTTGCTCACTCTGGGGTTCTGCCCCTGGAGCTGGTGTTGGGGCTCCCAGGGGTTGGGCTCCTGCAGCTGGTGTTGGGGACCCAGGGGTTAGGCCCCTGGAGCTATGGTTCTGGCGCTCAGGGGTTGGGACCCTGGAGCTGGTTTTGGGGCCTCCAGTGGTTGGGACCCTGGAGCTGCGGTTGGGGCCTCCAGGGGTTAGCCCCTGGATCTTTGGTTCGGCCGCTCATTGGTTGGGCCCCTGGAGCTCGTGTTGGGGCCCCAAGGGGTTGGGCCCCTGGAGCTGGTGTTGGGGACCCAGGGGTTAGGGCCCTGGAGCTATGGTTCAGGCGCTCAGGGGTTGGGCCCCTGGAGCTATGGTTCGGGCGCTCAGGGGTTGGGCCCCTGGAGCTGGGGTGGAGGGCCCCAGCGGTTGGGCCCCTGGAGCTGGTGTTGGGGCCCCCAGGGATTGGGCCCCTGGAGCTATGTTTCGGGCGCTCTGGGGTTGGGCCCCTGGAGCTGGTGTTGGGGACCCAGGTTTTAGGCCCGTGGAGCTATGGTTCAGGCACTCAGGGGTTGGACCCCAGGAGCTATGGTTTGGGCGCTCAGGGGTTGGTTCCCTGGAGCTAGGGTCGAGGGCCCCAGGGGTGGGGCCCCTGGAGCTGCTGTTGGGGCCCCCAGGTTTTGAGTTCCTGGAGATTGTGTTGGGGTTCGCAGGGGTTGGGCCCCTGGAGCTGTGGTTGGGCCCCCCAGGGTTTAGGCCCCTGGAGCTATGGTTCGGGCGCTCAGGGGTTGGGCCCCTGGAGCTGGTGTTGGGGCCCCAGGGTTTAAGGTTTGGGCGCTCAGGGGTTGGGCCCTTGGAGCTGGCGTGCGGGCCCCCAGGGAATAGGCCCCTAGAGCTATGGTTTGCTCACTCTGGGGTTCTGCCCCTGGAGCTGGTGTTGGGGCTCCCAGGGGTTGGGCTCCTGCAGCTGGTGTTGGGGACCCAGGTTTTAGGCCCGTGGAGCTATGGTTCAGGCACTCAGGGGTTGGACCCCTGGAGCTATGGTTCTGGCGCTCAGGGGTTGGTTCCCTGGAGCTAGGGTCGAGGGCCCCAGGGGTGGGGCCCCTGGAGCTGCTGTTGGGGCCCCCAGGTTTTGAGTTCCTGGAGATTGTGTTGGGGTTCGCAGGGGTTGGGCCCCTGGAGCTGTGGTTGGGCCCCCCAGGGTTTAGGCCCCTGGAGCTATGGTTCGGGCGCTCAGGGGTTGGGCCCCTGGAGCTGGTGTTGGGGCCCCCAGGGGTTGGGCCCCTGGAGGTGGGGTTGGGGCCCCCGGGGGTTAGGCCCCTATAGCTATGGTTCGGGCGCTCAGGGGTTGGGCCCCTGGAGCTGGTGTTGGGGCCCTCAGGGATTAGGCCCCTGGAGCTATGGTTCAGGCGCTAAGGGTTTGGGACCCTGGAGCTGGTGTTGGGGCCCCCAGGGGTTGGGCCCCTGGAGCTGGTGTTGGGGCCCCAGGGGCTAGGCCCCTGTAGCTATGGTTCGGGCGCTCAGGGATTGGGCCCCTGGAGCTGGTTTTGGGGCCCCCAGGGGTTGGGCCCTTGGAGCTGGTGTTGGGGCCCCCAGGGGTTAGGCCCCGGGAACTATGGTTCGGGCGCTCAGGGGTTGGACCGCTGGAGCTGGTGTTGGGGCCCCTGACCTAATGTCACCCCTTGCTCTCCCATCCCCCACACAGACAGTCCCGACTCCATCACAGTAATGCCCAGAGCATTTCACGCATGGAGCAACAGTAACACTGTGTGGCCATGCAGGGTAATGCCCAGAGCATTTCCTGCATGGAGCAAGAGTGACACCGTGTGGCCACATAGGGTAGTGCACAGAGCATTTCCCCGCATGGAGCTATGGTTCGGGAGCTCTGGGGTTGGGCCTCTGTAGCTGGTGTTGGGACTCCCAGGGGTTGGGCCCGTGGAGCTGGTGTTGGGGCCCAGGGGTTAAGGTTCGGGCGCTCAGGGGTTGGGCCCTTGGAGCTGGCGTGCGGGCCCACAGGGACTAGGCCCCTAGAGCTATGGTTTGCTCACTCTGGTGTTCTGCCCCTGGAGCTGGTGTTGGGGCTCCCAGGGGTTGGGCTCCTGCAGCTGGTGTTCGGGACCCAGGGGTTAGCCCCTGGATCTTTGGTTCGGCCGCTCATTGGTTGGGCCCCTGGAGCTGGTGTTGGGGCCCCAAGGGGTTGGGCCCCTGGAGCTGGTGTTGGGGACCCAGGGGTTAGGGCCCTGGAGCTATGGTTCAGGCGCTCAGGGGTTGGGCCCCTGGAGCTATGGTTCGGGCGCTCAGGGGTTGGGCCCCTGGAGCTGGGGTGGAGGGCCCCAGCGGTTGGGCCCCTGGAGCTGGTGTTGGGGCCCCCAGGGATTGGGCCCCTGGAGCTATGTTTCGGGCGCTCTGGGGTTGGGCCCCTGGAGCTGGTGTTGGGGACCCAGGTTTTAGGCCCGTGGAGCTATGGTTCAGGCACTCAGGGGTTGGACCCCTGGAGCTATGGTTCGGGCGCTCAGGGGTTGGTTCCCTGGAGCTAGGGTCGAGGGCCCCAGGGGTGGGGCCCCTGGAGCTGCTGTTGGGGCCCCCAGGTTTTGAGTTCCTGGAGATTGTGTTGGGGTTCGCAGGGGTTGGGCCCCTGGAGCTGTGGTTGGGCCCCCCAGGGTTTAGGCCCCTGGAGCTATGGTTCGGGCGCTCAGGGGTTGGGCCCCTGGAGCTGGTGTTGGGGCCCCAGGGGTTAAGGTTCGGGCGCTCAGGGGTTGGGCCCTTGGAGCTGGCGTGCGGGCCCCCAGGGAATAGGCCCCTGGAGCTATGGTTTGCTCACTCTGGGGTTCTGCCCCTGGAGCTGGTGTTGGGGCTCCCAGGGGTTGGGCTCCTGCAGCTGGTGTTGGGGACCCAGGCGTTAGGCCCCTGGAGCTATGGTTCAGGCGCTCAGGGGTTGGGAACCTGGAGCTGGTTTTGGGGCCTCCAGTGGTTGGGACCCTGGAGCTGCGGTTGGGGCCTCCAGGGGTTAGCCCCTGGATCTTTGGTTCGGCCGCTCATTGGTTGGGCCCCTGGAGCTGGTGTTGGGGCCCCAAGGGGTTGGGCCCCTGGAGCTGGTGTTGGGGACCCAGGGGTTAGGGCCCTGGAGCTATGGTTCAGGCGCTCAGGGGTTGGGCCCCTGGAGCTATGGTTCGGGCGCTCAGGGGTTGGGCCCCTGGAGCTGGGGTGGAGGGCCCCAGCGGTTGGGCCCCTGGAGCTGGTGTTGGGGCCCCCAGGGATTGGGCCCCTGGAGCTATGTTTCGGGCGCTCTAGGGTTGGGCCCCTGGAGCTGGTGTTGGGGACCCAGGTTTTAGGCCCGTGGAGTTATGGTTCAGGCACTCAGGGGTTGGACCCCTGGAGCTATGGTTCGGGCGCTCAGGGGTTGGTTCCCTGGAGCTAGGGTCGAGGGCCCCAGGGGTGTGGCCCCTGGAGCTGCTGTTGGGGCCCCCAGGTTTTGAGTTCCTTGAGATTGTGTTGGGGTTCGCAGGGGTTGGGCCCCTGGAGCTGTGGTTGGGCCCCCCAGGGTTTAGGCCCCTGGAGCTATGGTTCGGGCGCTCAGGGGTTGGACCCCTGGAGCTGGTGTTGGGGCCCCCAGGGGTTGGGCCCCTGGAGGTGGGATTGGGGCCCCCGGGGGTTAGGCCCCTATAGCTATGGTTCGGGCGCTCAGGGGTTGGGCCCCTGGAGCTGGTGTTGGGGCCCCCAGGGGTTGTGCCCCTGGAGGTGGGGTTGGGGCCCCCGGGGGTTAGGCCCCTATAGCTATGGTTCGGGCGCTCAGGGGTTGGGCCCCTGGAGCTGGTGTTGGGGCCCTCAGGGATTAGGCCCCTGGAGCTATGGTTCAGGCGCTAAGGGTTTGGGACCCTGGAGCTGGTGTTGGGGCCCCCAGGGGTTGGGCCCCTGGAGGTGGTGTTGGGGCCCCAGGGGCTAGGCCCCTGTAGCTATGGTTCGGGCGCTCAGGGATTGGGCCCCTGGAGCTGGTTTTGGGGCCCCCAGGGGTTGGGCCCTTGGAGCTGGTGTTGGGGCCCCCAGGGGTTAGGCCCCTGGAGCTATGGTTCGGGCGCTCAGGGGTTGGGCCGCTGGAGCTGGTGTTGGGGCCCCTGACCTAATGTCACCCCTTGCTCTCCCATCCCCCACACAGACAGTCCCGACTCCATCACAGTAATGCCCAGAGCATTTCACGCATGGAGCAACAGTAACACTGTGTGGCCATGCAGGGTAAGGCCCAGAGCATTTCCTGCATGGAGCAAGAGTGACACCGTGTGGCCACATAGGGTAGTGCACAGAGCATTTCCCCGCATGGAGCTATGGTTCGGGAGCTCTGGGGTTGGGCCCCTGTAGCTGGTGTTGGGACTCCCAGGGGTTGGGCCCCTGGAGCTGGTGTTGGGGCCCCAGGGGTTAAGGTTCGGGCGCTCAGGGGTTGGGCCCTTGGAGCTGGCGTGCGGGCCCCCAGGGACTAGGCCCCTAGAGCTATGGTTTGCTCACTCTGGGGTTCTGCCCCTGGAGCTGGTGTTGGGGCTCCCAGGGGTTGGGCTCCTGCAGCTGGTGTTGGGGACCCAGGGGTTAGGCCCCTGGAGGTATGGTTCAGGCGCTCAAGGGTTGGGACCCTGGAGCTGGTTTTGGGGCCTCCAGTGGTTGGGACCCTGGAGCTGCGGTTGGGGCCTCCAGGGGTTAGCCCCTGGATCTTTGGTTCGGCCGCTCATTGGTTGGGCCCCTGGAGCTGGTGTTGGGGCCCCAAGGGGTTGGGCCCCTGGAGCTGGTGTTGGGGACCCAGGGGTTAGGGCCCTGGAGCTATGGTTCAGGCGCTCAGGGGTTGGGCCCCTGGAGCTATGGTTCGGGCGCTCAGGGGTTGGGCCCCTGGAGCTGGGGTGGAGGGCCCCAGCGGTTGGGCCCCTGGAGCCGGTGTTGGGGCCCCCAGGGATTGGGCCCCTGGAGCTATGTTTCGGGCGCTCTGGGGTTGGGCCCCTGGAGCTGGTGTTGGGGACCCAGGTTTTAGGCCCGTGGAGCTATGGTTCAGGCACTCAGGGGTTGGACCCCAGGAGCTATGGTTCGGGCGCTCAGGGGTTGGTTCCCTGGAGCTAGGGTAGAGGGCCCCAGGGGTGGGGCCCCTGGAGCTGCTGTTGGGGCCCCCAGGTTTTGAGTTCCTGGAGATTGTGTTGGGGTTCGCAGGGGTTGGGCCCCTGGAGTTGTGGTTGGGCCCCCCAGGGTTTAGGCCCCTGGAGCTATGGTTCGGGCGCTCAGGGGTTGGGCCCCTGGAGCTGGTGTTGGGGCCCCCAGGGGTTGGGCCCCTGGAGGTGGGATTGGGGCCCCCGGGGGTTAGGCCCCTATAGCTATGGTTCGGGCGCTCAGGGGTTGGGCCCCTGGAGCTGGTGTTGGGGCCCCCAGGGGTTGTGCCCCTGGAGGTGGGGTTGGGGCCCCCGGGGGTTAGGCCCCTATAGCTATGGTTCGGGCGCTCAGGGGTTGGGCCCCTGGAGCTGGTGTTGGGGCCCTCAGGGATTAGGCCCCTGGAGCTATGGTTCAGGCGCTAAGGGTTTGGGACCCTGGAGCTGGTGTTGGGGCCCCCAGGGGTTGGGCCCCTGGAGGTGGTGTTGGGGCCCCAGGGGCTAGGCCCCTGTAGCTATGGTTCGGGCGCTCAGGGATTGGGCCCCTGGAGCTGGTTTTGGGGCCCCCAGGGGTTGGGCCCTTGGAGCTGGTGTTGGGGCCCCCAGGGGTTAGGCCCCTGGAGCTATGGTTCGGGCGCTCAGGGGTTGGGCCGCTGGAGCTGGTGTTGGGGCCCCTGACCTAATGTCACCCCTTGCTCTCCCATCCCCCACACAGACAGTCCCGACTCCATCACAGTAATGCCCAGAGCATTTCACGCATGGAGCAACAGTAACACTGTGTGGCCATGCAGGGTAAGGCCCAGAGCATTTCCTGCATGGAGCAAGAGTGACACCGTGTGGCCACATAGGGTAGTGCACAGAGCATTTCCCCGCATGGAGCTATGGTTCGGGAGCTCTGGGGTTGGGCCCCTGTAGCTGGTGTTGGGACTCCCAGGGGTTGGGCCCCTGGAGCTGGTGTTGGGGCCCCAGTGGTTAAGGTTCGGGCGCTCAGGGGTTGGGCCCTTGGAGCTGGCGTGCGGGCCCCCAGGGACTAGGCCCCTAGAGCTATGGTTTGCTCACTCTGGGGTTCTGCCCCTGGAGCTGGTGTTGGGGCTCCCAGGGGTTGGGCTCCTGCAGCTGGTGTTGGGGACCCAGGGGTTAGGCCCCTGGAGGTATGGTTCAGGCGCTCAAGGGTTGGGACCCTGGAGCTGGTTTTGGGGCCTCCAGTGGTTGGGACCCTGGAGCTGCGGTTGGGGCCGCCAGGGGTTAGCCCCTGGATCTTTGGTTCGGCCGCTCATTGGTTGGGCCCCTGGAGCTGGTGTTGGGGCCCCAAGGGGTTGGGCCCCTGGAGCTGGTGTTGGGGACCCAGGGGTTAGGGCCCTGGAGCTATGGTTCAGGCGCTCAGGGGTTGGGCCCCTGGAGCTATGGTTCGGGCGCTCAGGGGTTGGGCCCCTGGAGCTGGGGTGGAGGGCCCCAGCGGTTGGGCCCCTGGAGCCGGTGTTGGGGCCCCCAGGGATTGGGCCCCTGGAGCTATGTTTCGGGCGCTCTGGGGTTGGGCCCCTGGAGCTGGTGTTGGGGACCCAGGTTTTAGGCCCGTGGAGCTATGGTTCAGGCACTCAGGGGTTGGACCCCAGGAGCTATGGTTCGGGCGCTCAGGGGTTGGTTCCCTGGAGCTAGGGTCGAGGGCCCCAGGGGTGGGGCCCCTGGAGCTGCTGTTGGGGCCCCCAGGTTTTGAGTTCCTGGAGATTGTGTTGGGGTTCGCAGGGGTTGGGCCCCTGGAGTTGTGGTTGGGCCCCCCAGGGTTTAGGCCCCTGGAGCTATGGTTCGGGCGCTCAGGGGTTGGGCCCCTGGAGCTGGTGTTGGGGCCCCCAGGGGTTGGGCCCCTGGAGGTGGGATTGGGGCCCCTGGGGGTTAGGCCCCTATAGCTATGGTTCGGGCGCTCAGGGGTTGGGCCCCTGGAGCTGGTGTTGGGGACCCAGGTTTTAGGCCCGTGGAGCTATGGTTCAGGGACTCAGGGGTTGGACCCCTGGAGCTATGGTTCGGGCGCTCAGGGGTTGGTTCCCTGGAGCTAGGGTCGAGGGCCCCAGGGGTGGGGCCCCTGGAGCTGCTGTTGGGGCCCCCAGGTTTTGAGTTCCTGGAGATTGTGTTGGGGTTCGCAGGGGTTGGGCCCCTGGAGCTTTGGTTGGGCCCCCCAGGGTTTAGGCCCCTGGAGCTATGGTTCGGGCGCTCAGGGGTTGGGCCCCTGGAGCTGGTGTTGGGGCCCCCAGGGGTTGGGCCCATGGAGGTGGGGTTGGGGCCCCCTGGGTTTAGGCCCCTATAGCTATGGTTCGGGCGCTCAGGGGTTGGGCCCCTGGAGCTGGTGTTGGGGCCCTCAGGGATTAGGCCCCTGGAGCTATGGTTCAGGCGCTAAGGGTTTGGGACCCTGGAGCTGGTGTTGGGGCCCCCAGGGGTTGGGCCCCTGGAGCTGGTGTTGGGGCCCCAGGGGCTAGGCCCCTGTAGCTATGGTTCGGGCGCTCAGGGATTGGGCCCCTGGAGCTGGTTTTGGGGCCCCCAGGGGTTGGGCCCTTGGAGCTGGTGTTGGGGCCCCCAGGGGGTAGGCCCCTGGAGCTATGGTTCGGGCGCTCAGGGGTTGGGACGCTGGAGCTGGTGTTGGGGCCCCTGACCTAATGTCACCCCTTGCTCTCCCATCCCCCACACAGACAGTCCCGACTCCATCACAGTAATGCCCAGAGCATTTCACGCATGGAGCAACAGTAACACTGTGTGGCCATGCAGGGTAAGGCCCAGAGCATTTCCTGCATGGAGCAAGAGTGACACCGTGTGGCCACATAGGGTAGTGCACAGAGCATTTCCCCGCATGGAGCTATGGTTCGGGAGCTCTGGGGTTGGGCCCCTGTAGCTGGTGTTGGGACTCCCAGGGGTTGGGCCCCTGGAGCTGGTGTTGGGGCCCCAGGGGTTAAGGTTCGGGCCCTCAGGGGTTGGGTCCTTGGAGCTGGCGTGTGGGCCCCCAGGGAATAGGCCCCTAGAGCTATGGTTTCCTCACTCTGGGGTTCTGCCCCTGGAGCTGGTGTTGGGGCTCCCAGGGGTTGGGCTCCTGCAGCTGGTGTTGGGGACCCAGGGGTTAGGCCCCTGGAGCTATGGTTCAGGCGCTCAGGGGTTGGGACCCTGGAGCTGGTTTTGGGGCCTCCAGGGGTTAGCCCCTGGATCTTTGGTTCGGCCGCTCATTGGTTGGGCCCCTGGAGCTGGTGTTGGGGCCCCAAGGGGTTGGGCCCCTGGAGCTGGTGTTGGGGACCCAGGGGTTAGGGCCCTGGAGCTATGGTTCAGGCGCTCAGGGGTTGGGCCCCTGGAGCTATGGTTCAGGCGCTCAGGGGTTGGGCCCCTGGAGCTGGGGTGGAGGGCCCCAGCGGTTGGGCCCCTGGAACTGGTGTTGGGGCCCCCAGGGATTGGGCCCCTGGAGCTATGTTTCGGGCGCTCTGGGGTTGGGCCCCTGGAGCTGGTGTTGGGGACCCAGGTTTTAGGCCCGTGGAGCTATGGTTCAGGCACTCAGGGGTTGGACCCCTGGAGCTATGGTTCGGGCGCTCAGGGGTTGGTTCCCTGGAGCTAGGGTCGAGGGCCCCAGGGGTGGGGCCCCTGGAGCTGCTGTTGGGGCCCCCAGGTTTTGAGTTCCTGGAGATTGTGTTGGGGTTCGCAGGGGTTGGGTCCCTGGAGCTCTGGATGGGCCCCCCAGGGTTTAGGCCCCTGGAGCTATGGTTCGGGCGCTCAGGGGTTGGGCCCCTGGAGCTGGTGTTGGGGCCCCAGGGGTTAAGGTTTGGGCGCTCAGGGGTTGGGCCCTTGGAGCTGGCGTGCGGGCCCCCAGGGAATAGGCCCCTAGAGCTATGGTTTGCTCACTCTGGGGTTCTGCCCCTGGAGCTGGTGTTGGGGCTCCCAGGGGTTGGGCTCCTGCAGCTGGTGTTGGGGACCCAGGTTTTAGGCCCGTGGAGCTATGGTTCAGGCACTCAGGGGTTGGACCCCTGGAGCTATGGTTCTGGCGCTCAGGGGTTGGTTCCCTGGAGCTGGTGTTGGGGCCCCAGGGGTGAGGCCCCTGGAGCTGCTTTTGGGGCCCCCAGGTTTTGAGTTCCTGGAGATTGTGTTGGGGTTCGCAGGGGTTGGACCCCTGGAGCTGTGGTTGGGCCCCCCAGGGTTTAGGCCCCTGGAGCTATGGTTCGGGCGCTCAGGGGTTGGGCCCCTGGAGCTGGTGTTGGGGCCCCCAGGGGTTGGGCCCCTGGCGGTGGGGTTGGGGCCCCCTGGGTTTAGGCCCCTATAGCTATGGTTCGGGCGCTCAGGGGTTGGGCCCCTGGAGCTGGTGTTGGGGCCATCAGGGATTAGGCCCCTGGAGCTATGGTTCAGGCGCTAAGGGTTTGGGACCCTGGAGCTGGTGTTGGGGCCCCCAGGGGTTGGGCCCCTGGAGCTGGTGTTGGGGCCCCAGGGGCTAGGCCCCTGTAGCTATGGTTCGGGCGCTCAGGGATTGGGCCCCTGGAGCTGGTTTTGGGGCCCCCAGGGGTTGGGCCCTTGGAGCTGGTGTTGGGGCCCCCAGGGGTTAGGCCCCTGGAGCTATGGTTCGGGCGCTCAGGGGTTGGGCCGCTGGAGCTGGTGTTGGGGCCCCTGACCTAATGTCACCCCTTGCTCTCCCATCCCCCACACAGACAGTCCCGACTCCATCACAGTAATGCCCAGAGCTTTTCACGCATGGAGCAACAGTAACACTGTGTGGCCATGCAGGGTAATGCCCAGAGCATTTCCTGCATGGAGCAAGAATGACACCGTGTGGCCACATAGGGTAGTGCACAGAGCATTTCCCCGCATGGAGCTATGGTTCGGGAGCTCTGGGGTTGGGCCCCTGTAGCTGGTGTTGGGACTCCCAGGGGTTGGGCCCCTGGAGCTGGTGTTGGGGCCCCAGGGGTTAAGGTTCGGGCCCTCAGGGGTTGGGTCCTTGGAGCTGGCGTGTGGGCCCCCAGGGAATAGGCCCCTAGAGCTATGGTTTCCTCACTCTGGGGTTCTGCCCCTGGAGCTGGTGTTGGGGCTCCCAGGGGTTGGGCTCCTGCAGCTGGTGTTGGGGACCCAGGGGTTAGGCCCCTGGAGCTATGGTTCAGGCGCTCAGGGGTTGGGACCCTGGAGCTGGTTTTGGGGCCTCCAGTGGTTGGGACCCTGGAGCTGCGGTTGGGGCCTCCAGGGGTTAGCCCCTGGATCTTTGGTTCGGCCGCTCATTGGTTGGGCCCCTGGAGCTGGTGTTGGGGCCCCAAGGGGTTGGGCCCCTGGAGCTGGTGTTGGGGACCCAGGGGTTAGGGCCCTGGAGCTATGGTTCAGGCGCTCAGGGGTTGGGCCCCGGGAGCTATGGTTCAGGCGCTCAGGGGTTGGGCCCCTGGAGCTGGGGTGGAGGGCCCCAGCGGTTGGGCCCCTGGAGCTGGAGTTGGGGCCCTCAGGGATTGGGCCCCTGGAGCTATGTTTCGGGCGCTCTGGGGTTGGGCCCCTGGAGCTGGTGTTGGGGACCCAGGTTTTAGGCCCGTGGAGCTATGGTTCAGGCACTCAGGGGTTGGACCCCTGGAGCTATGGTTCGGGCGCTCAGGGGTTGGTTCCCTGGAGCTAGGGTCGAGGGCCCCAGGGGTGGGGCCCCTGGAGCTGCTGTTGGGGCCCCCAGGTTTTGAGTTCCTTGAGATTGTGTTGGGGTTCGCAGGGGTTGGGCCCCTGGAGCTGTGGTTGGGCCCCCCAGGGTTTAGGCCCCTGGAGCTATGGTTCGGGCGCTCAGGGGTTGGGCCCCTGGAGCTGGTGTTGGGGCCCCAGGGGTTAAGGTTTGGGCGCTCAGGGGTTGGGCCCTTGGAGCTGGCGTGCGGGCCCCCAGGGAATAGGCCCCTAGAGCTATGGTTTGCTCACTCTGGGGTTCTGCCCCTGGAGCTGGTGTTGGGGCTCCCAGGGGTTGGGCTCCTGCAGCTGGTGTTGGGGACCCAGGGGTTAGGCCCCTGGAGCTATGGTTCAGGCGCTCAGGGGTTGGGACCCTGGAGCTGGTTTTGGGGCCTCCAGTGGTTGGGACCCTGGAGCTGCGGTTGGGGCCTCCAGGGGTTAGCCCCTGGATCTTTGGTTCGGCCGCTCATTGGTTGTGCCCCTGGAGCTGGTGTTGGGGCCCCAAGGGGTTGGGCCCCTGGAGCTGGTGTTGGGGACCCACGGGTTAGGGCCCTGGAGCTATGGTTCAGGCGCTCAGGGGTTGGGCCCCTGGAGCTATGGTTCGGGCGCTCAGGGGTTGGGCCCCTGGAGCTGGGGTGGAGGGCCCCAGCGGTTGGGCCCCTGGAGCTGGTGTTGGGGCCCCCAGGGATTGGGCCCCTGGAGCTATGTTTTGGGCGCTCTGGGGTTGGGCCCCTGGAGCTGGTGTTGGGGACCCAGGTTTTAGGCCCGTGGAGCTATGGTTCAGGCACTCAGGGGTTGGACCCCTGGAGCTATGGTTCTGGCGCTCAGGGGTTGGTTCCCTGGAGCTAGGGTCGAGGGCCCCAGGGGTGGGGCCCCTGGAGCTGCTGTTGGGGCCCCCAGGTTTTGAGTTCCTGGAGATTGTGTTGGGGTTCGCAGGGGTTGGGCCCCTGGAGCTGTGGTTGGGCCCCCCAGGGTTTAGGCCCCTGGAGCTATGGTTCGGGCGCTCAGGGGTTGGGCCCCTGGAGCTGGTGTTGGGGCCCCCAGGGGTTGGGCCCCTGGAGGTGGGGTTGGGGCCCCCGGGGGTTAGGCCCCTATAGCTATGGTTCGGGCGCTCAGGGGTTGGGCCCCTGGAGCTGGTGTTGTGGCCCTCAGGGATTAGGCCCCTGGAGCTATGGTTCAGGCGCTAAGGGTTTGGGACCCTGGAGCTGGTGTGGGGCCCCCAGGGGTTGGGCCCCTGGAGCTGGTGTTGGGGCCCCAGGGGCTAGGCCCCTGTAGCTATGGTTCGGGCGCTCAGGGATTGGGCCCCTGGAGCTGGTTTTGGGGCCCCCAGGGGTTAGGCCCCTGGAGCTATGGTTCGGGCGCTCAGGGGTTGGGCCGCTGGAGCTGGTGTTGGGGCCCCTGACCTAATGTCACCCCTTGCTCTCCCATCCCCCACACAGACAGTCCCGACTCCATCACAGTAATACCCAGAGCATTTCACGCATGGAGCAACAGTAACACTGTGTGGCCATGCAGGGTAATGGCCAGAGCACTTCCTGCATGGAGCAAGAGTGACACCGTGTGGCCACATAGGGTAGTGCACAGAGTATTTCCCCGCATGGAGCTATGGTTCGGGAGCTCTGGGGTTGGGCCCCTGTAGCTGGTGTTGGGACTCCCAGGGGTTGGGCCCCTGGAGCTGGTGTTGGGGCCCCAGGGGTTAAGGTTCGGGCGCTCAGGGGTTGGGCCCTTGGAGCTGGCGTGCGGGCCCCCAGGGAATAGGCCCCTAGAGCTATGGTTTGCTCACTCTGGGGTTCTGCCCCTGGAGCTGGTGTTGGGGCTCCCAGGGGTTGGGCTCCTGCAGCTGGTGTTGGGGACCCAGGGGTTAGGCCCCTGGAGCTATGGTTCAGGCGCTCAGGGGTTGGGACCCTGGAGCTGGTTTTGGGGCCTCCAGTGGTTGGGACCCTGGAGCTGCGGTTGGGGCCTCCAGGGGTTAGCCCCTGGATCTTTGGTTCGGCCGCTCATTGGTTGGGCCCCTGGAGCTGGTGTTGGGGCCCCAAGGGGTTGGGCCCCTGGAGCTGGTGTTGGGGACCCAGGGGTTAGGGCCCTGGAGCTATGGTTCAGGCGCTCAGGGGTTGGGCCCCTGGAGCTATGGTTCGGGCGCTCAGGGGTTGGGCCCCTGGAGCTGGGGTGGAGGGCCCCAGCGGTTGGGCCCCTGGAGCTGGTGTTGGGGCCCCCAGGGATTGGGCCCCTGGAGCTATGTTTCGGGCGCTCTGGGGTTGGGCCCCTGGAGCTGGTGTTGGGGACCCAGGTTTTAGGCCCGTGGAGCTATGGTTCAGGCACTCAGGGGTTGGACCCCTGGAGCTATGGTTCGGGCGCTCAGGGGTTGGTTCCCTGGAGCTAGGGTCGAGGGCCCCAGGGGTGGGGCCCCTGGAGCTGCTGTTGGGGCCCCCAGGTTTTGAGTTCCTGGAGATTGTGTTGGGGTTCGCAGGGGTTGGGCCCCTGGAGCTGTGGTTGGGCCCCCCAGGGTTTAGGCCCCTGGAGCTATGGTTCGGGCGCTCAGGGGTTGGGCCCCTGGAGCTGGTGTTGGGGCCCCCAGGGGTTGGGCCCCTGGAGGTGGGGTTGGGGCCCCCGGGGGTTAGGCCCCTATAGCTATGGTTCGGGCGCTCAGGGGTTGGGCCCCTGGAGCTGGTGTTGGGGCCCTCAGGGATTAGGCCCCTGGAGCTATGGTTCAGGCGCTAAGGGTTTGGGACCCTGGAGCTGGTGTTGGGGCCCCCAGGGATTTGGCCCCTGGAGCTGGTGTTGGGGCCCCAGGGGCTAGGCCCCTGTAGCTATGGTTCGTGCGCTCAGGGATTGGGCCCCTGGAGCTGGTTTTGGGGCCCCCAGGGGTTGGGCCCTTGGAGCTGGTGTTGGGGCCCCCAGGGGTTAGGCCCCTGGAGCTATGGTTCGGGCGCTCAGGGGTTGGGCCGCTGGAGCTGGTGTTGGGGCCCCTGACCTAATGTCACCCCTTGCTCTCCCATCCCCCACACAGACAGTCCCTACTCCATCACAGTAATGCCCAGAGCATTTAACGCATAGAGCAACAGTAACACTGTGTGGCCATGCAGGGTAATGCCCAGAGCATTTCCTGCATGGAGCAAGAGTGACACCGTGTGGCCACATAGGGTAGTGCACAGAGCATTTCCCCGCATGGAGCTATGGTTCGGGAGCTCTGGGGTTGGGCCCCTGTAGCTGGTGTTGGGACTCCCAGGGGTTGGGCCCCTGGAGCTGGTGTTGGGGCCCCAGGGGTTAAGGTTCAGGCGCTCAGGGGTTGGGCCCTTGGAGCTGGCGTGCGGGCCCCCAGGGAATAGGCCCCTAGAGCTATGGTTTGCTCACTCTGGGTTTCTGCCCCTGGAGCTGGTGTTGGGGCTCCCAGGGGTTGGGCTCCTGCAGCTGGTGTTGGGGACCCAGGGGTTAGGCCCCTGGAGCTATGGTTCAGGCGCTCAGGGGTTGGGACCCTGGAGCTGGTTTTGGGGCCTCCAGTGGTTGGGACCCTGGAGCTGCGGTTGGGGCCTCCAGGGGTTAGCCCCTGGATCTTTGGTTCTGCCTCTCATTGGTTGGGCCCCTGGAGCTGGTGTTGGGGCCCCAAGGGGTTGGGCCCCTGGAGCTGGTGTTGGGGACCCAGGGGTTAGGGCCCTGGAGCTATGGTTCAGGCGCTCAGGGGTTGGGCCTCTGGAGCTATGGTTCGGGCGCTCAGGGGTTGGGCCCCTGGAGCTGGGGTGGAGGGCCCCAGCGGTTGGGCCCCTGGAGCTGGTGTTGGGGCCCCCAGGGATTGGGCCCCTGGAGCTATGTTTCGGGCGCTCTGGGGTTGGGCCCCTGGAGCTGGTGTTGGGGACCCAGGTTTTAGGCCCGTGGAGCTATGGTTCAGGCACTCAGGGGTTGGACCCCTGGAGCTATGGTTCGGGCGCTCAGGGGTTGGTTCCCTGGAGCTAGGGTCGAGGGCCCCAGGGGTGGGGCCCCTGGACCTGCTGTTGGGGCCCCCAGGTTTTGAGTTCCTGGAGATTGTGTTGGGGTTCGCAGGGGTTGGGCCCCTGGAGCTGTGGTTGGGCCCCCCAGGGTTTAGGCCCCTGGAGCTATGGTTCGGGCGCTCAGGGGTTGGGCCCCTGGAGCTGGTGTTGGGGCCCCCAGGGGTTGGGCCCCTGGAGGTGGGATTGGGGCCCCTGGGGGTTAGGCCCCTATAGCTATGGTTCGGGCGCTCAGGGGTTGGGCCCCTAGAGCTGGTGTTGGGGACCCAGGTTTTAGGCCCGTGGAGCTATGGTTCGGGCGCTCAGGGGTTGGGCCCCTGGAGCTGGGGTGGAGGGCCCCAGCGGTTGGGCCCCTGGAGCTGGTGTTGGGGCCCCCAGGGATTGGGCCCCTGGAGCTATGTTTCGGGCGCTCTGGGGTTGGGCCCCTGGAGCTGGTGTTGGGGACCCAGGTTTTAGGCCCGTGGAGCTATGGTTCAGGCACTCAGGGGTTGGACCCCTGGAGCTATGGTTCGGGCGCTCAGGGGTTGGTTCCCTGGAGCTAGGGTCGAGGGCCCCAGGGGTGGGGCCCCTGGACCTGCTGTTGGGGCCCCCAGGTTTTGAGTTCCTGGAGATTGTGTTGGGGTTCGCAGGGGTTGGGCCCCTGGAGCTGTGGTTGGGCCCCCCAGGGTTTAGGCCCCTGGAGCTATGGTTCGGGCGCTCAGGGGTTGGGCCCCTGGAGCTGGTGTTGGGGCCCCCAGGGGTTGGGCCCCTGGAGGTGGGATTGGGGCCCCTGGGGGTTAGGCCCCTATAGCTATGGTTCGGGCGCTCAGGGGTTGGGCCCCTGGAGCTGGTGTTGGGGACCCAGGTTTTAGGCCCGTGGAGCTATGGTTCAGGGACTCAGGGGTTGGACCCCTGGAGCTATGGTTCGGGCGCTCAGGGGTTGGTTCCCTGGAGCTAGGGTCGAGGGCCCCAGGGGTGGGGCCCCTGGAGCTGCTGTTGGGGCCCCCAGGTTTTGAGTTCCTGGAGATTGTGTTGGGGTTCGCAGGGGTTGGGCCCCTGGAGCTGTGGTTGGGCCCCCCAGGGTTTAGGCCCCTGGAGCTATGGTTCGGGCGCTCAGGGGTTGGGCCCCTGTAGCTGGTGTTGGGGCCCCCAGGGGTTGGGCCCCTGGAGGTGGGGTTGCGGCCCCCGGGGGTTAGGCCCCTATAGCTATGGTTCGGGCGCTCAGGGGTTGGGCCCCTGGAGCTGGTGTTGTGGCCCTCAGGGATTAGGCCCCTGGAGCTATGGTTCAGGCGCTAAGGGTTTGGGACCCTGGAGCTGGTGTTGGGGCCCCCAGGGGTTGGGCCCTTGGAGCTGGTGTTGGGGCCCCAGGGGCTAGGCCCCTGTAGCTATGGTTCGGGCGCTCAGGGATTGACCCCTGGGGCCCTCGACCCTAGCTCCAGGGAACCAACCCCTGAGCGCCCGAACCATAGCTCCAGGAGTCCAACCCCTGAGTCCCTGAACCATAGCTCCACGGGCCTAAAACCTGGGTCCCCAACACCAGCTCCAGGGGCCCAACCCCTGAGCGCCCGAACCATAGCTATAGGGGCCTAACCCCCGGGGGCCCCAATCCCAATTCCAGGGGCCCAACCCCTGGGGGCCCCAACACCAGCTCCAGGGGCCCAACCCCTGAGTGCCTGAACCATAGCTCCAGGGGCCTAAACCCTGGGGGGCCCAACCACAGCTCCAGGGGCCCAACCCCTGCGAACCCCAACACAATCTCCAGGAACTCAAAACCTGGAGCGCCCGAACCATAGCTCCAGGGGCCCAACCCCTGAGCGCCTGAACCATAGCTCCAGGGCCCTAACCCCTGGGTCCCCAACACCAGGTCCAGGGGCCCAACCCCTTGGGGCCCCAACACCATCTCCAGGGGCCCAACCAATGAGCGGCCGAACCAAAGATCAAGGGGCTAACCCCTGGAGGCCCCAACCGCAGCTCCAGGGTCCCAACCACTGGAGGCCCCAAAACCAGCTCCAGGGTCCCAACCCCTGAGCGCCTGAACCATAGCTCCAGGGGCCTAACCCCTGGGTCCCCAACACCAGCTCCAGGGGCCCAACCCCAGAGCACCCGAAACATAGCTCCAGGGGCCCAATCCCTGGGGGCCCCAACACCAGCTCCAGGGGCCCAACCGCTGGGGCCCTCCACCCCAGCTCCAGGGGCCCAACCCCTGAGCGCCCGAACCATAGCTCCAGGGGCCCAACCCCTGAGCGCCTGAACCATAGCTCCAGGGCCCTAACCCCTGGGTCCCCAACACCAGCTCCAGGGGCCCAACCCCTGAGCGCCCGAACCATAGCTATAGGGGCCTAACCCCCGGGGGCCCCAACCCCAGCTCCAGGGGCCCAACCCCTGGGGGCCCCAACACCAGCTCCAGGGGCCCAACCCCTGAGCGCCCGAACCATAGCTCCAGGGGCCTAAACCCTGGGGGGCCCAACCACAGCTCCAGGGGCCCAAACCCTGCGAACCCCAACAGAATCTCCAGGAACTCAAAACCTGGGGGCCCCAACAGCAGCTCCAGGGGCCCCACCCCTGGGGCCCTCGACCCTAGCTCCAGGGAACCAACCCCTGAGCGCCCGAACCATAGCTCCAGGAGTCCAACCCCTGAGTCCCTGAACCATAGCTCTACGGGCCTAAAACCTGGGTCCCCAACACCAGCTCCAGGGGCCCAACCCGTGAGCGCCCGAACCATAGCTATAGGGGCCTAACCCCCGGGGGCCCCAATCCCACCTCCAGGGGCCCAACCCCTGAGGGCCCCAACACCAGCTCCAGGGGCCCAACCCCTGAGCGCCCGAACCATAGCTCCAGGGGCCTAAACCCTGGGGGGCCCAACCACAGCTCCAGGGGCCCAACCCCTGCGAACCCCAACACAATCTCCAGGAACTCAAAACCTGGGGGCCCCAACAGCAGCTCCAGGGGCCCCACCCCTGGGGCCCTCGACCCTAGCTCCAGGGAACCAACCCCTGAGCGCCCGAACCATAGCTCCAGGAGTCCAACCCCTGAGTCCCTGAACCATAGCTCCACGGGCCTAAAACCTGGGTCCCCAACACCAGCTCCAGGGGCCCAACCCCTGAGCGCCCGAACCATAGCTATAGGGGCCTAACCCCCGGGGGCCCCAATCCCAATTCCAGGGGCCCAACCCCTGGGGGCCCCAACACCAGCTCCAGGGGCCCAACCCCTGAGCGCCCGAACCATAGCTCCAGGGGCCTAAACCCTGGGGGGCCCAACCACAGCTCCAGGGGCCCAACCCCTGCGAACCCCAACACAATCTCCAGGAACTCAAAACCTGGAGCGCCCGAACCATAGCTCCAGGGGCCCAACCCCTGAGCGCCTGAACCATAGCTCCAGGGCCCTAACCCCTGGGTCCCCAACACCAGCTCCAGGGGCCCAACCCCTTGGGGCCCCAACACCAGCTCCAGGGGCCCAACCAATGAGCGGCCGAACCAAAGATCCAGGGGCTAACCCCTGGAGGCCCCAACCGCAGCTCCAGGGTCCCAACCACTGGAGGCCCCAAAACCAGCTCCAGGGTCCCAACCCCTGAGCGCCTGAACCATAGCTCCAGGGGCCTAACCCCTGGGTCCCCAACACCAGCTACAGGGGCCCAACCCCAGAGCTCCCGAACCATAGCTCCATGCGGGGAAATGCTCTGTGCACTACCCTATGTGGCCACACGGTGTCACTCTTGCTCCATGCAGGAAATGCTCTGGGCATTACCCTGCATGGCCACACAGTGTTACTGTTGCTCCATGCGTGAAATGCTCTGGGCATTACTGTGATGGAGTCGGGACTGTCTGTGTGGGGGATGGGAGAGCAAGGGGTGACATTAGGTCAGGGGCCCCAACACCAGCTCCAGCGGCCCAACCCCTGAGCGCCCGAACCATAGCTCCAGGGGCCTAACCCCTGGGGGCCCCAACACCAGCTCCAAGGGCCCAACCCCTGGGGGCCCCAAAACCAGCTCCAGGGGCCCAATCCCTGAGCGCCCGAACCATAGCTACAGGGGCCCAACCCCTGGGGGCCCCAACACCAGCTCCAGGGTCCCAAACCCTTAGCGCCTGAACCATAGCTCCAGGGGCCTAATCCCTGAGGGCCCCAACACCAGCTCCAGGGGCCCAACCCCTGAGCGCCCGAACCATAGCTATAGGGGCCTAACCCCCGGGGGCCCCAACCCCACCTCCAGGGGTTGGGCCCCTGGAGGTGGGATTGGGGCCCCTGGGGGTTAGGCCCCTATAGCTATGGTTCGGGCGCTCAGGGGTTGGGCCGCTGGAGCTGGTGTTGGGGACCCAGGTTTTAGGCCCGTGGAGCTATGGTTCAGGGACTCAGGGGTTGGACCCCTGGAGCTATGGTTCGGGCGCTCAGGGGTTGGTTCCCTGGAGCTAGGGTCGAGGGCCCCAGGGGTGGGGCCCCTGGAGCTGCTGTTGGGGCCCCCAGGTTTTGAGTTCCTGGAGATTGTGTTGGGGTTCGCAGGGGTTGGGCCCCTGGAGCTGTGGTTGGGCCCCCCAGGGTTTAGGCCCCTGGAGCTATGGTTCGGGCGCTCAGGGGTTGGGCCCCTGTAGCTGGTGTTGGGGCCCCCAGGGGTTGGGCCCCTGGAGGTGGGGTTGCGGCCCCCGGGGGTTAGGCCCCTATAGCTATGGTTCGGGCGCTCAGGGGTTGGGCCCCTGGAGCTGGTGTTGGGGCCCTCAGGGATTAGGCCCCTGGAGCTATGGTTCAGGCGCTAAGGGTTTGGGACCCTGGAGCTGGTGTTGGGGCCCCCAGGGGTTGGGCCCTTGGAGCTGGTGTTGGGGCCCCAGGGGCTAGGCCCCTGTAGCTATGGTTCGGTCGCTCAGGGATTGGGCCCCTGGAGCTGGTTTTGGGGCCCCCAGGGGTTGGGCCCTTGGAGCTGGTGTTGGGGCCCCCAGGGGTTAGGCCCCTGGAGCTATGGTTCGGGCGCTCAGGGGTTGGGCCCCTGGAGCTGATGTTGGGGCCCCAGGGGTTAAGGTTCGGGCGCTCAGGGGTTGGGCCCTTGGAGCTGGCGTGCGGGCCCCCAGGGAATAGGCCCCTAGAGCTATGGTTTGCTCACTCTGGGGTTCTGCCCCTGGAGCTGGTGTTGGGGCTCCCAGGGGTTGGGCTCCTGCAGCTGGTGTTGGGGACCCAGGGGTTAGGCCCCTGGAGCTATGGTTCAGGCGCTCAGGGGTTGGGACCCTGGAGCTGGTTTTGGGGCCTCCAGTGGTTGGGACCCTGGAGCTGCGGTTGGGGCCTCCAGGGGTTAGCCCCTGGATCTTTGGTTCGGTCGCTCATTGGTTGGGACCCTGGAGCTGGTGTTGGGGCCCCAAGGGGTTGGGCCCCTGGAGCTGGTGTTGGGGACCCAGGGGTTAGGGCCCTGGAGCTATGGTTCAGGCGCTCAGGGGTTGGGCCCCTGGAGCTTGTGTTGGGGCCCCCAGGGATTGGGCCCCTGGAGCTATGTTTCGGGCGCTCTGGGGTTGGGCCCCTGGAGCTGGTGTTGGGGACCCAGGTTTTAGGCCCGTGGAGCTATGCTTCAGGCACTCAGGGGTTGGACCCCTGGAGCTATGGTTCGGGCGCTCAGGGGTTGGTTCCCTGGAGCTAGGGTCGAGGGCCCCAGGGGTGGGGCCCCTGGAGCTGCTGTTGGGGCCCCCAGGTTTTGAGTTCCTGGAGATTGTGTTGGGGTTCGCAGGGGTTGGGCCCCTGGAGCTGTGGTTGGGCCCCCCAGGGTTTAGGCCCCTGGAGCTATGGTTCGGGCGCTCAGGGGTTGGGCCCCTGGAGCTGGTGTTGGGGCCCCCAGGGGTTGGGCCCCTGGAGGTGGGATTGGGGCCCCCGGGGGTTAGGCCCCTATAGCTATGGTTCGGGCGCTCAGGGGTTGGGCCCCTGGAGCTGGTGTTGGGGACCCAGGTTTTAGGCCCGTGGAGCTATGGTTCAGGGACTCAGGGGTTGGACCCCTGGAGCTATGGTTCGGGCGCTCAGGGGTTGGTTCCCTGGAGCTAGGGTCGAGGGCCCCAGGGGTGGGGCCCCTGGAGCTGCTGTTGGGGCCCCCAGGTTTTGAGTTCCTGGAGATTGTGTTGGGGTTCGCAGGGGTTGGGCCCCTGGAGCTGTGGTTGGGCCCCCCAGGGTTTAGGCCCCTGGAGCTATGGTTCGGGCGCTCAGGGGTTGGGCCCCTGGAGCTGGTGTTGGGGCCCCCAGGGGTTGGGCCCCTGGAGGTGGGGTTGGGGCCCCCGGGGGTTAGGCCCCTATAGCTATGGTTCGGGCGCTCAGGGGTTGGGCCCCTGGAGCTGGTGTTGGGGCCCTCAGGGATTAGGACCCTGGAGCTATGGTTCAGGCGCTAAGGGTTTGGGACCCTGGAGCTGGTGTTGGGGCCCCCAGGGGTTGGGCCCCTGGAGCTGGTGTTGGGGCCCCAGGGGCTAGGCCCCTGTAGCTATGGTTCGGGCGCTCAGGGATTGGGCCCCTGGAGCTGGTTTTGGGGCCCCCAGGGGTTGGGCCCTTGGAGCTGGTGTTGGGGCCCCCAGGGGTTAGGCCCCTGGAGCTATGGTTCGGGCGCTCAGGGGTTGGGCCGCTGGAGCTGGTGTTGGGGCCCCTGACCTAATGTCACCCCTTGCTCTCCCATCCCCCACACAGACAGTCCCGACTCCATCACAGTAATGCCCAGAGCATTTCACGCATGGAGCAACAGTAACACTGTGTGGCCATGCAGGGTAATGCCCAGAGCATTTCCTGCATGGAGCAAGAGTGACACCGTGTGGCCACATAGGGTAGTGCACAGAGCATTTCCCAGCATGGAGCTATGGTTCGGGAGCTCTGGGGTTGGGCCCCTGTAGCTGGTGTTGGGACTCCCAGGGGTTGGGCCCCTGGAGCTGGTGTTGGGGCCCCAGGGGTTAAGGTTCGGGCGCTCAGGGGTTGGGCCCTTGGAGCTGGCGTGCGGGCCCCCAGGGAATAGGCCCCTAGAGCTATGGTTTGCTCACTCTGGGGTTCTGCCCCTGGAGCTGGTGTTGGGGCTCCCAGGGGTTGGGCTCCTGCAGCTGGTGTTGGGGACCCAGGGGTTAGGCCCCTGGAGCTATGGTTCAGGCTCTCAGGGGTTGGGACCCTGGAGCTGGTTTTGGGGCCTCCAGTGGTTGGGACCCTGGAGCTGCGGTTGGGGCCTCCAGGGGTTAGCCCCCTGGATCTTTGGTTCGGCCGCTCATTGGTTGGGCCCCTGGAGCTGGTGTTGGGGCCCCAAGGGGTTGGGCCCCTGGAGCTGGTGTTGGGGACCCAGGGGTTAGGGCCCTGGAGCTATGGTTCAGGCGCTCAGGGGTTGGGCCCCTGGAGCTATGGTTCGGGCGCTCAGGGGTTGGGCCTCTGGAGCTGGGGTGGAGGGCCCCAGCGGTTGGGCCCCTGGAGCTGGTGTTGGGGCCCCCAGGGTTTGGGCCCCTGGAGCTATGTTTCGGGCGCTCTGGGGTTGGGCCCCTGGAGCTGGTGTTGGGGACCCAGGTTTTAGGCCCGTGGAGCTATGGTTCAGGCACTCAGGGGCTGGACCCCTGGAGCTATGGTTCGGGCGCTCAGGGGTTGGTTCCCTGGAGCTAGGGTCGAGGGCCCCAGGGGTGGGGCCCCTGGAGCTGCTGTTGGGACCCCCAGGTTTTGAGTTCCTGGAGATTGTGTTGGGGTTCGCAGGGGTTGGGCCCCTGGAGCTGTGGTTGAGCCCCCCAGGGTTTAGGCCCCTGGAGCTATGGTTCGGGCGCTCAGGGGTTGGGCCCCTGGAGCTGGTGTTGGGGCCCCCAGGGGTTGGGCCCCTGGAGGTGGGATTGGGGCCCCCGGGGGTTAGGCCCCTATAGCTATGGTTCGGGCGCTCAGGGGTTGGGCCCCTGGAGCTGGTGTTGGGGACCCAGGTTTTAGGCCCGTGGAGCTATGGTTCAGGGACTGAGGGGTTGGACCCCTGGAGCTATGGTTCGGGCGCTCAGGGGTTGGTTCCCTGGAGCTATTGTCGAGGGCCCCAGGGGTGGGGCCCGTGGAGCTGCTGTTGGGGCCCCCAGGTTTTGAGTTCCTGGAGATTCTGTTGGGGTTCGCAGGGGTTGGGCCCCTGGAGCTGTGGTTGGGCCCCCCAGGGTTTAGGCCCCTGGAGCTATGGTTCGGGCGCTCAGGGGTTGGGCCCCTGGAGCTGGTGTTGGGACTCCCAGGGGTTGGGCCCCTGGAGCTGGTGTTGGGGCCCCAGGGGTTAAGGTTCGGGCGCTCAGGGGTTGGGCCCTTGGAGCTGCCGTGCGGGCCCCCAGGGAATAGGCCCCGAGAGCTATGGTTTGCTCACTCTGGGGTTCTGCCCCTGGAGCTGGTGTTGGGGCTCCCAGGGGTTGGGCTCCTGCAGCTGGTGTTGGGGACCCAGGGGTTAGGCCGCTGGAGCTATGGTTCAGGCGCTCAGGGGTTGGGACCCTGGAGCTGGTTTTGGGGCCTCCAGTAGTTGGGACCCTGGAGCTGCGGTTGGGGCCTCCAGGGGTTAGCCCCTGGATCTTTGGTTCGGCCGCTCATTGGTTGGGCCCCTGGAGCTGGTGTTGGGGCCCCAAGGGGTTGGGCCCCTGGAGCTGGTGTTGGGGACCCAGGGGTTAGGGCCCTGGAGCTATGGTTCAGGCGCTCAGGGGTTGGGCTCCTGGAGCTATGGTTCGGGCGCTCAGGGGTTGGGCCCCTGGAGCTGGGGTGGAGGGCCCCAGCGGTTGGGCCCCTGGAGCTGGTGTTGGGGCCCCCAGGGATTGGGCCCCTGGAGCTATGTTTCGGGCGCTCTGGGGTTAGGCCCCTGGAGCTGGTGTTGGGGACCCAGGTTTTAGGCCCGTGGAGCTATGGTTCAGGCACTCAGGGGTTGGACCCCTGGAGCTATGGTTCGGGCGCTCAGGGGTTGGTTCCCTGGAGCTAGGGTCGAGGGCCCCAGGGGTGGGGCCCCTGGAGCTGCTGTTGGGGCCCCCAGGTTTTGAGTTCCTGGAGATTGTGTTGGGGTTCGCAGGGGTTGGGCCCCTGGAGCTGTGGTTGGGCCCCCCAGGGTTTAGGCCCCTGGAGCTATGGTTCGGACGCTCAGGGGTTGGGCCCCTGGAGCTGGTGTTGGGGCCCCCAGGGGTTGGGCCCCTGTAGGTGGGGTTGGGGCCCCCGGGGGTTAGGCCCCTGGAGCTATGGTTCGGGCGCTCAGGGGTTGGGCCGCTGGAGCTGGTGTTGGGGCCCCTGACCTAATGTCACCCCTTGCTCTCCCATCCCCCACACAGACAGTCCCGACTCCATCACAGTAATGCCCAGAGCATTTCACGCATGGAGCAACAGTAACACTGTGTGGCCATGCAGGGTAATGCCCAGAGCATTTCCTGCATAGAGCAAGAGTGACACCGTGTGGCCACATAGGGTAGTGCACAGAGCATTTCCCCGCATGGAGCTATGGTTCGGGAGCTCTGGGGTTGGGCCCCTGTAGCTGGTGTTGGGACTCCCAGGGGTTGGGCCCCTGGAGCTGGTGTTGGGGCCCCAGGGGTTAAGGTTCGGGCGCTCAGGGGTTGGGCCCTTGGAGCTGGCGTGCGGGCCCCCAGGGAATAGGCCCCTAGAGCTATGGTTTGCTCACTCTGGGGTTCTGCCCCTGGAGCTGGTGTTGGGGCTCCCAGGGGTTGGGCTCCTGCAGCTGGTGTTGGGGACCCAGGGGTTAGGCCGCTGGAGCTATGGTTCAGGCGCTCAGGGGTTGGGACCCTGGAGCTGGTTTTGGGGCCTCCAGTGGTTGGGACCCTGGAGCTGCGGTTGGGGCCTCCAGGGGTTAGCCCCTGGATCTTTGGTTCGGCCGCTCATTGGTTGGGCCCCTGGAGCTGGTGTTGGGGCCCCAAGGGGTTGGGCCCCTGGAGCTGGTGTTGGGGACCCAGGGGTTAGGGCCCTGGAGCTATGGTTCAGGAGATCAGGGGTTGGGCCCCTGGAGCTGGGGTGGAGGGCCCCAGCGGTTGGGCCCCTGGAGCTGGTGTTGGGGCCCCCAGGGACTGGGCCCCTGGAGCTATGTTTCGGGCGCTCTGGGGTTGGGCCCCTGGAGCTGGTGTTGGGGACCCAGGTTTTAGGCCCGTGGAGCTATGGTTCAGGCACTCAGGGGTTGGACCCCTGGAGCTATGGTTCGGGCGCTCAGGGGTTGGTTCCCTGGAGCTAGGGTCGAGGGCCCCAGGGGTGGGGCCCCTGAAGCTGCTGTTGGGGCCCCCAGGTTTTGAGCTCCTGGAGATTGTGTTGGGGTTCGCAGGGGTTGGGCCCCTGGAGCTGTGGTTGGGCCCCCCAGGGTTTAGGCCCCTGGAGCTATGGTTCGGGCGCTCAGGGGTTGGGCCCCTGGAGCTGGTGTTGGGGCCCCCAGGGGTTGGGCCCCTGGAGGTGGGATTGGGGCCCCCGGGGGTTAGGCCCCTATAGCTATGGTTCGGGCGCTCAGGGGTTGGGCCCCTGTAGCTGGTGTTGGGGCCCTCAGGGATTAGGCCCCTGGAGCTATGGTTCAGGCGCTAAGGGTTTGGGACCCTGGAGCTGGTGTTGGGGCCCCCAGGGGTTGGGCCCCTGGAGCTGGTGTTGGGGCCCCAGGGGCTAGGCCCCTGTAGCTATGGTTCGGGCGCTCAGGGATTGGGCCCCTGGAGCTGGTTTTGGGGCCCCCAGGGGTTGGGCCCTTGGAGCTGGTGTTGGGGCCCCCAGGGGTTAGGCCCCTGGAGCTATGGTTCGGGCGCTAAGGGGTTGGGCCGCTGGAGCTGGTTTTGGGGCCCCTGACCTAATGTCACCCCTTGCTCTCACATCCCCCACACAGACAGTCCCGACTCCATCACAGTAATGCCCAGAGCATTTCACGCATGGAGCAACAGTAACACTGTGTGGCCATGCAGGGTAATGCCCAGAGCATTTCCTGCATGGAGCAAGAGTGACACCGTGTGACCACATAGGGTAGTGCACAGAGCATTTCCCCGCATGGAGCTATGGTTCGGGAGCTCTGGGGTTGGGCCCCTGTAGCTGGTGTTGGGACTCCCAGGGGTTGGGCCCCTGGAGCTGGTGTTGGGGCCCCAGGGGTAAAGGTTCGGGCGCTCAGGGGTTGGGCCCTTGGAGCTGGCGTGCGGGCCCCCAGGGAATAGGCCCCTAGAGCTATGGTTTGCTCACTCTGGGGTTCTGCCCCTGGAGCTGGTGTTGGGGCTCCCAGGGGTTGGGCTCCTGCAGCTGGTGTTGGGGACCCAGGGGTTAGGCCCCTGGAGCTATGGTTCAGGCGCTCAGGGGTTGGGACCCTGGAGCTGGTTTTGGGGCCTCCAGTGGTTGGGACCCTGGAGCTGCGGTTGGGGCCTCCAGGGGTTAGCCCCTGGATCTTTGGTTCGGCCGCTCATTGGTTGGGCCCCTGGAGCTGGTGTTGGGGCCCCAAGGGGTTGGGCCCCTGGAGCTGGTGTTGGGTACCCAGGGGTTAGGGCCCTGGAGCTATGGTTCAGGCGCTCAGGGGTTGGGCCCCTGGAGCTATGGTTCGGGCGCTCAGGGGTTGGGCCCCTGGAGCTGGGGTGGAGGGCCCCAGCGGTTGGGCCCCTGGAGCTGCTGTTGGGGCCCCCAGGGATTGGGCCCCTGGAGCTATGTTTCGGGCGCTCTGGGGTTGGGCCGCTGGAGCTGGTGTTGGGGACCCAGGTTTCAGGCCCGTGGAGCTATGGTTCAGGCACTCAGGGGTTGGACCCCTGGAGCTATGGTTCGGGCGCTCAGGGGTTGGTTCCCTGGAGCTAGGGTCGAGGGCCCCAGGGGTGGGGCCCCTGGAGCTGCTGTTGGGGCCCCCAGGTTTTGAGTTCCTGGAGATTGTGTTGGGGTTCGCAGGGGTTGGGCCCCTGGAGCTGTGGTTGGGCCCCCCAGGGTTTAGGCCCCTGGAGCTATGGTTCGGGCGCTCAGGGGTTGGGCCCCTGGAGCTGGTGTTGGGGCCCCCAGGGGTTGGGCCCCTGGAGGTGGGATTGGGGCCCCCGGGGGTTAGGCCCCTATAGCTATGGTTCGGGCGCTCAGGGGTTGGGCCCCTGGAGCTGGTGTTGGGGACCCAGGTTTTAGGCCCGTGGAGCTATGGTTCAGGGACTCAGGGGTTGGACCCCTGGAGCTATGGTTCGGGCGCTCAGGGGTTGGTTCCCTGGAGCTAGGGTCGAGGGCCCCAGGGGTGGGGCCCCTGGAGCTGCTGTTGGGGCCCCCAGGTTTTGAGTTCCTGGAGATTGTGTTGGGGTTCGCAGGGGTTGGGCCCCTGGAGCTGTGGTTGGGCCCCCCAGGGTTTAGGCCCCTGGAGCTATGGTTCGGGCGCTCAGGGGTTGGGCCCCTGGAGCTGGTGTTGGGGCCCCCAGGGGTTGGGCCCCTGGAGGTGGGGTTGGGGCCCCCGGGGGTTAGGCCCCTATAGCTATGGTTCGGGCGCTCAGGGGTTGGGCCCCTGGAGCTGGTGTTGGGGCCCTCAGGGATTAGGCCCCTGGAGCTATGGTTCAGGCGCTAAGGGTTTGGGACCCTGGAGCTGGTGTTGGGGCCCCCAGGGGTTGGGCCCCTGGAGCTGGTGTTGGGGCCCCAGGGGCTAGGCCCCTGTAGCTATGGTTCGGGCGCTCAGGGATTGGGCCCCTGGAGCTGGTTTTGGGGCCCCCAGGGGTTGGGCCCTTGGAGCTGGTGTTGGGGCCCCCAGGGGTTAGGCCCCTGGAGCTATGGTTCGGGCGCTCAGGGGTTGGGCCCGTGGAGCTGGGGTGGAGGGCCCCAGCGGTTGGGCCCCTGGAGCTGGTGTTGGGGACCCCAGGGATTGGGCCCCTGGAGCTATGTTTCGGGCGCTCTGGGGTTGGGCCCCTGGAGCTGGTGTTGGGGACCCAGGTTTTAGGCCCATGGAGCTATGGTTCAGGCACTCAGGGGTTGGACCCCTGGAGCTATGGTTCGGGCGCTCAGGGGTTGGTTCCCTGGAGCTAGGGTCGAGGGCCCCAGGGGTGGGGCCCCTGGAGCTGCTGTTGGGGCCCCCAGGTTTTGAGTTCCTGGAGATTGTGTTAGGGTTCACAGGGGTTGGGCCCCTGGAGCTGTGGTTGGGCCCCCCAGGGTTTAGGCCCCTGGAGCTATGGTTCGGGCGCTCAGGGGTTGGGCCCCTGGAGCTGGTGTTGGGGCCCCAGGGGTTAAGGTTCGGGCGCTCAGGGGTTGGGCCCTTGGAGCTGGCGTGCGGGCCCCCAGGGAATAGGCCCCTAGAGCTATGGTTTGCTCACTCTGGGGTTCTGCCCCTGGAGCTGGTGTTGGGGCTCCCAGGGGTTGGGCTCCTGCAGCTGGTGTTGGGGACCCAGGGGTTAGGCCCCTGGAGCTATGGTTCAGGCGCTCAGGGGTTGGGACCCTGGAGCTGGTTTTGGGGCCTCCAGTGGTTGGGACCCTGGAGCTGCGGTCGGGGCCTCCAGGGGTTAGCCCCTGGATCTTTGGTTCGGCCGCTCATTGGTTGGGCCCCTGGAGCTGGTGTTGGGGCCCCAAGGGGTTGGGTCCCTGGAGCTGGTGTTGGGGACCCAGGGGTTAGGGCCCTGGAGCTATGGTTCAGGCGCTCAGGGGTTGGGCCCCTGGAGCTATGGTTCGGGCGCTCAGGGGTTGGGCCCCTGGAGCTGGGGTGGAGGGCCCCAGCGGTTGGGCCCCTGGAGCTGGTGTTGGGGCCCCTAGGGATTGGGCCCCTGGAGCTATGTTTCGGGCGCTCTGGGGTTAGGCCCCTGGAGCTGGTGTTGGGGACCCAGGTTTTAGGCCCGTGGAGCTATGGTTCAGGCGCTCAGGGGTTGGACCCCTGGAGCTATGGTTGGTGCGCTCAGGGGTTGGTTCCCTGGAGCTAGGGTCGAGGGCCCCAGGGGTGGGGCCCCTGGAGCTGCTGTTGGGGCCCCCAGGTTTTGAGTTCCTGGAGATTGTGTTGGGGTTCGCAGGGGTTGGGCCCTGGAGCTGTGGTTGGGCCCCCCAGGGTTTAGGCCCCTGGAGCTATGGTTCCGGCGCTCAGGGGTCGGGCCCCTGGAGCTGGTGTTGGGGCCCCCAGGGGTTGGGCCCCTGGAGGTGGGGTTGGGGCCCCCGGGGGTTAGGCCCCTATAGCTATGGTTCGGGCGCTCAGGGGTTGGGCCCCTGGAGCTGGTGTTGGGGCCCCCAGGGTTTAGGCCCCTGGAGCTATGGTTCGGGCGCTCAGGGGTTGGGTCCCTGGAGCTGGTTTTGGGGCCCCCAGGGGTTGGGCCCCTGGAGGTGGGATTGGGGCCCCCGGGGGTTAGGCCCCTATAGCTATGGTTTGGGCGCTCAGGGGTTGGGCCCCTGGAGCTGGTGTTGGGGACCTAGGTTTTAGGCCCGTGGAGCTATGGTTCAGGGACTCAGGGGTTGGACCCCTGGAGCTATGGTTCGGGCGCTCAGGGGTTGGTTCCCTGGAGCTAGGGTCGAGGGCCCCAGGGGTGGGGCCCCTGGAGCTGCTGTTGGGGCCCCCAGGTTTTGAGTTCCTGGAGATAGTGTTGGGGTTCGCAGGGGTTGGGCCCCTGGAGCTGTGGTTGGGCCCCCCAGGGTTTAGGCCCCTGGAGCTATGGTTCGGGCGCTCAGGGGTTGGGTCCCTGGAGCTGGTGTTGGGGCCCCCAGGGGTTGGGCCCCTTGAGGTGGGATTGGGGCCCCCGGGGGTTAGGCCCCTATAGCTATGGTTCGGGCGCTCAGGGGTTGGGCCCCTGGAGCTGGTGTTGGGGACCCAGGTTTTAGGCCCGTGGAGCTATGGTTCAGGGACTCAGGGGTTGGACCCCTGGAGCTATGGTTCGGGCGCTCAGGGGTTGGTTCCGTGGAGCTAGGGTCGAGGGCCCCAGGGGTGGGGCCCCTGGAGCTGCTGTTGGGGCCCCCAACTTTTGAGTTCCTGGAGATTGTGTTGGGGTTCGCAGGGGTTGGGCCCCTGGAGCTGTGTTTGGCCCCCCAGGGTTTAGGCCCCTGGAGCTATGGTTCGGGCGCTCAGGGGTTGGGCCCCTGGAGCTGGTGTTGGGGCCCCTGACCTAATGTCACCCCTTGCTCTCACATCCCCCACACAGACAGTCCCGACTCCATCACAGTAATGCCCAGAGCATTTCACGCATGGAGCAAGAGTAACACTGTGTGGCCATGCAGGGTAATGCCCAGAGCATTTCCTGCATGGAGCAAGAGTGACACCGTGTGGCCACATAGGGTAGTGCACAGAGCATTTCCCCGCATGGAGCTATGGTTCGGGAGCTCTGGGGTTGGGCCCCTGTAGCTGGTGTTGGGACTCCCAGGGGTTGGGCCCCTGGAGCTGGTGTTGGGGCCCCAGGGGTTAAGGTTCGGGCGCTCAGGGGTTGGGCCCTTGGAGCTGGCGTGCGGGCCCCCAGGGAATAGGCCCCTAGAGCTATGGTTTGCTCACTCTGGGGTTCTGCCCCTGGAGCTGGTGTTGGGGCTCCCAGGGGTTGGGCTCCTGCAGCTGGTGTTGGGGACCCAGGGGTTAGGCCGCTGGAGCTATGGTTCAGGCGCTCACGGGTTGGGACCCTGGAGCTGGTTTTGGGGCCTCCAGTGGTTGGGACCCTGGAGCTGCGGTTGGGGACTCCAGGGGTTAGGCCCTGGATCTTTGGTTCGGCCGCTCATTGGTTGGGCCCCTGGAGCTGGTGTTGGGGCCCCAAGGGGTTGGGCCCCTGGAGCTGGTGTTGGGGACCCAGGGGTTAGGGCCCTGGAGCTATGGTTCAGGCGCTCAGGGGTTGGGCCCCTGGAGCTGGGGTGGAGGGCCCCAGCGGTTGGGCCCCTGGAGCTGGTGTTGGGGACCCAGGTTTTAGGCCCGTGGAGCTATGGTTCAGGCACTCAGGGGTGGGACCCCTGGAGCTATGGTTCGGGCGCTCAGGGGTTGGTTCCCTGGAGCTAGGGTCGAGGGCCCCAGGGGTGGGGCCCCTGGAGCTGCTGTTGGGGCCCCCAGGTTTTGAGTTCCTGGAGATTGTGTTGGGGTTCGCAGGGGTTGGGCCCCTGGAGCTGTGGTTGGGCCCCCCAGGGTTTAGGCCCCTGGAGCTATGGTTCGGGCGCTCAGGGGTTGGGCCCCTGGAGCTGGTGTTGGGGCCCCCAGGGGTTGGGCCCCTGGAGGTGGGATTGGGGCCCCCGGGGGTTAGGCCCCTATAGCTATGGTTCGGGCGCTCAGGGGTTGGGCCCCTGGAGCTGGTGTTGGGGACCCAGGTTTTAGGCCCATGGAGCTATGGTTCAGGGACTCAGGGTTTGGACCCCTGGAGCTATGGTTCGGGCGCTCAGGGGTTGGTTCCCTGGAGCTAGGGTCGAGGGCCCCAGGGGTGGGGCCCCTGGAGCTGCTGTTGGGGCCCCCAGGTTTTGAGTTCCTGGAGATTGTGTTGGGGTTCGCAGGGGTTGGGCCCCTGGAGCTGTGGTTGGGCCCCCCAGGGTTTAGGCCCCTGGAGCTATGGTTCGGGCGCTCAGGGGTTGGGCCCCTGGAGCTGGTGTTGGGGCCCCCAGGGGTTGGGCCCCTGGAGGTGGGGTTGGGGCCCCCGGGGGTTAGGCCCCTATAGCTATGGTTCGGGCGCTCAGGGGTTGGGCCCCTGGAGCTGGTGTTGGGGCCCTCAGGGATTAGGCCCCTGGAGCTATGGTTCAGGCGCTAAGGGTTTGGGACCCTGGAGCTGGTGTTGGGGCCCCCAGGGGTTGGGCCCCTGGAGCTGGTGTTGGGGCCCCAGGGGCTAGGCCCCTGTAGCTATGGTTCGAGCGCTCAGTGATTGGGCCCCTGGAGCTGGTTTTGGGGCCCCCAGGGGTTGGGCCCTTGGAGATGGTGTTGGGGCCCCCAGGGGTTAGGCCCCTGGAGCTATGATTCGGGCGCTCAGGGGTTGGGCCGCTGGAGCTGGTGTTGGGGCCCCTGACCTAATGTCACCCCTTGCTCTCCCATCCCCCACACAGACAGTCCCGACTCCATCACAGTAATGCCCAGAGCATTTCACGCATGGAGCAACAGTAACACTGTGTGGCCATGCAGGGTAATGCCCAGAGCATTTCCTGCATGGAGCAAGAGTGACACTGTGTGACCACATAGGGTAGTGCACAGAGCATTTCCCCGCATGGAGCTATGGTTCGGGAGCTCTGGGGTTGGGCCCCTGTAGCTGGTGTTGGGACTCCCAGGGGTTGGGCCCCTGGAGCTGGTGTTGGGGCCCCAGGGGTTAAGGTTCGGGCGCTCAGGGGTTGGGCCCTTGGAGCTGGCGTGCGGGCCCCCAGGGAATAGGCCCCTAGAGCTATGGTTTGCTCACTCTGGGGTTCTGCCCCTGGAGCTGGTGTTGGGGCTCCCAGGGGTTGGGCTCCTGCAGCTGGTGTTGGGGACCCAGGGGTTAGGCCCCTGGAGCTATGGTTCAGGCGCTCAGGGGTTGGGACCCTGGAGCTGGTTTTGGGGCCTCCAGTGGTTGGGACCCTGGAGCTGCGGTTGGGGCCTCCAGGGGTTAGCCCCTGGATCTTTGGTTCGGCCGCTCATTGGTTGGGCCCCTGGATCTGGTGTTGGGGCCCCAAGGGGTTGGGCCCCTGGAGCTGGTGTTGGGGACCCAGGGGTTAGGGCCCTGGAGCTATGGTTCAGGCGCTCAGGGGTTGGGCCCCTGGAGCTATGGTTCGGGCGCTCAGGGGTTGGGCCCCTGGAGCTGGGGTGGAGGGCCCCAGCGGTTGGGCCCCTGGAGCTGGTGTTGGGGCCCCTAGGGATTGGGCCCTTGAGCTATGTTTCGGGCGCTCTGGGGTTAGGCCCCTGGAGCTGGTGTTGGGGACCCAGGTTTTAGGCCCGTGGAGCTATGGTTCATGCACTCAGGGGTTGGACCCCTGGAGCTATGGTTCGGGCGCTCAGGGGTTGGTTCCCTGGAGCTAGGGTCGAGGGCCCCAGGTGTGGGGCCCCTGGAGCTGCTGTTGGGGCCCCCAGGTTTTGAGTTCCTGGAGATTGTGTTGGGGTTCGCAGGGGTTGGGCCCCTGGAACTGTGGTTGGGCCCCCCAGGGTTTAGGCCCCTGGAGCTATGGTTCGAGCGCTCAGGGGTTGGGCCCCTGGAGCTGGTGTTGGGGCCCCCAGGGGTTGGGCCCCTGGAGGTGGGATTGGGGCCCCCGGGGGTTAGGCCCCTATAGCTATGGTTCGGGCGCTCAGGGGTTGGGCCCCTGGAGCTGGTGTGGGGCACCCAGGTTTTAGGCCCGTGGAACTATGGTTCAGGGACTCAGGGGTTGAACCCCTGGAGCTATGGTTCGGGCGCTCAGGGGTTGGTTCCCTGCAGCTAGGGTCGAGGGCCCCAGGGGTGGGGCCCCTGGAGCTGCTGTTGGGGCCCCCAGGTTTGAGTTCCTGGAGATTGTGTTGGGGTTCGCAGGGGTTGGGCCCCTGGAGCTGTGGTTGGGCCCCCCAGGGTTTAGGCCCCTGGAGCTATGGTTCGGGCGCTCAGGGGTTGGGCCCCTGGAGCTGGTGTTGGGGCCCCCAGGGGTTGGGCCCCTGGAGGTGGGGTTGGGGCCCCCGGGGGTTAGGCCCCTATAGCTATGGTTCGGGCGCTCAGGGGTTGGGCCCCTGGAGCTGGTGTTGGGGCCCTCAGGGATTAGGCCCCTGGAGCTATGGTTCAGGCGCTAAGGGTTTGGGACCCTGGAGCTGGTGTTGGGGCCCCCAGGGGTTGGGCCCTTGGAGCTGGTGTTGGGGCCCCCAGGGGTTAGGCCCCTGGAGCTATGGTTCGGGCGCTCAGGGGTTGGGCCGCTGGAGCTGGTGTTGTGGCCCCTGACCTAATGTCACCCCTTGCTCTCCCATCCCCCACACAGACAATCCCGACTCCATCACAGTAATGCCCAGAGCATTTCACGCATGGAGCAACAGTAACACTGTGTGGCCATGCAGGGTAATGCCCAGAGCATTTCCTGCATGGAGCAAGAGTGACACCGTGTGACCACATAGGGTAGTGCACAGAGCATTTCCCCGCATGGAGCTATGGTTCGGGAGCTCTGGGGTTGGGCCCCTGTAGCTGGTGTTGGGATTCCCAGGGGTTGGGCCCCTGGAGCTGGTGTTGGGGCCCCAGGGGTTCAGGTTCGGGCGCTCAGGGGTTGGGCCCTTGGAGCTGGCGTGCGGGCCCCCAGGGAATAGGCCCCTAGAGCTATGGTTTGCTCACTCTGGGGTTCTGCCCCTGGAGCTGGTGTTGGGGCTCCCAGGGGTTGGGCTCCTGCAGCTGGTGTTGGGGACCCAGGGGTTAGGCCCCTGGAGCTATGGTTCAGGCGCTCAGGGGTTGGGACCCTGGAGCTGGTTTTGGGGCCTCCAGTGGTTGGGACCCTGGAGCTGCGGTTGGGGCCTCCAGGGGTTAGCCCCTGGATCTTTGGTTCGGCCGCTCATTGGTTGGGCCCCTGGAGCTGGTGTTGGGGCCCCAAGGGGTTGGGCCCCTGGAGCTGGTGTTGGGGACCCAGGGGTTAGGGCCCTGGAGCTATGGTTCAGGAGCTCAGGGGTTGGGCCCCTGGAGCTATGGTTCGGGCGCTCAGGGGTTGGGCCCCTGGAGCTGGGGTGGAGGGCCCCAGCGGTTGGGCCCCTGGAGCTGGTGTTGGGGCCCCCAGGGATTGGGCCCCTGGAGCTATGTTTCGGGCGCTCTGGGGTTGGACCCCTGGAGCTGGTGTTGGGGACCCAGGTTTTAGGCCCGTGGAGCTATGGTTCAGGCACTCAGGGGTTGGACCCCTGGAGCTATGGTTCGGGCGCTCAGGGGTTGGTTCCCTGGAGCTAGGGTCGAGGGCCCCAGGGGTGGGGCCCCTGGAGCTGCTGTTGGGGCCCCCAGGTTTTGAGTTCCTGGAGATTGTGTTGGGGTTCGCAGGGGTTGGGCCCCTGGAGCTGTGGTTGGCCCCCCAGGGTTTAGGCCCCTGGAGCTATGGTTCGGGCGCTCAGGGGTTGGGCCCCTGGAGCTGGTGTTGGGGCCCCCAGGGGTTGGGCCCCTGGAGGTGGGGTTGGGGCCCCCGGGGGTTAGGCCCCTATAGCTATGGTTCGGGCGCTCAGGGGTTGGGCCCCTGGAGCTGGTGTTGGGGCCCTCAGGGATTAGGCCCCTGGAGCTATGGTTCAGGCGCTAAGGGTTTGGGACCCTGGAGCTGGTGTTGGGGCCCCCAGGGGTTGGGTCCCTGGAGCTGGTGTTGGGGCCCCAGGGGCTAGGCCCCTGTATCTATGGTTCGGGCGCTCAGGGATTGGGCCCCTGGAGCTGGTTTTGGGGCCCCTAGGGGTTGGGCCCTTGGAGCTGGTGTTGGGGCGCCCAGGGGTTAGGCCCCTGGAGCTATGGTTCGGGCGCTCAGGGGTTGGGCCGCTGGAGCTGGTGTTGGGGCCCCTGACCTAATGTCACCCCTTGCTCTCCCATCCCCCACACAGACAGTCCCGACTCCATCACAGTAATGCCCAGAGCATTTCACGCATGGAGCAACAGTAACACTGTGTGGCCATGCAGGGTAATGCCCAGAGCATTTCCTGCATGGAGCAAGAGTGACACCGTGTGGCCACATAGGGTAGTGCACAGAGCATTTCCCCGCATGGAGCTATGGTTCGGGAGCTCTGGGGTTGGGCCCCTGTAGCTGGTGTTGGGACTCCCAGGGGTTGGGCCCCTGGAGCTGGTGTTGTGGCCCCAGGGGTTAAGGTTCGGGCGCTCAGGGGTTGGGCCCTTGGAGCTGGCGTGCGGGCCCCCAGGGAATAGGCCCCTAGAGCTATGGTTTGCTCACTCTGGGGTTCTGCCCCTGGAGCTGGTGTTGGTTCTCCCAGGGGTTGGGCTCCTGCAGCTGGTGTTGGGGACCCAGGGGTTAGGCCCCTGGAGCTATGGTTCAGGCGCTCAGGGGTTGGGACCCTGGAGCTGGTTTTGGGGCCTCCAGTGGTTGGGACCCTGGAGCTGCGGTTGGGGCCTCCAGGGGTTAGCCCCTGGATCTTTGGTTCGGCCGCTCATTGGTTGGGCCCCTGGAGCTGGTGTTGGGGCCCCAAGGGGTTGGGCCCCTGGAGCTGGTGTTGGGGACCCAGGGGTTAGGGCCCTGGAGCTATGGTTCAGGCGCTCAGGGGTTGGGCCCCGGGAGCTATGGTTCGGGCGCTCAGGGGTTGGGCCCCTGGAGCTGGGGTGGAGGGCCCCAGCGGTTGGGCCCCTGGAGCTGGTGTTGGGGCCCCCAGGGATTGGGCCCCTGGAGCTATGTTTCGGGCGCTCAGGGGTTGGGCCCCTGGAACTGGTGTTGGGGACCCAGGTTTTAGGCCCGTGGAGCTATGGTTCAGGCACTCAGGGGTTGGACCCCTGGAGCTATGGTTCGGGCGCTCAGGGGTTGGTTCCCTGGAGCTAGGGTCGAGGGCCCCAGGGGTGGGGCCCCTGGAGCTGCTGTTGGGGCCCCCAGGTTTTGAGTTCCTGGAGATTGTGTTGGGGTTCGCAGGGGTTGGGCCCCTGGAGCTGTGGTTGGGCCCCCCAGGGTTGAGGCCCCTGGAGCTATGGTTCGGGCGCTCAGGGGTTGGGCCCCTGGAGCTGGTGTTGGGGCCCCAGGGGTTAAGGTTCGGGCGCTCAGGGGTTGGGCCCTTGGAGCTGGCGTGCGGGCCCCCAGGGAATAGGCCCCTAGAGCTATGGTTTGCTCACTCTGGGGTTCTGCCCCTGGAGCTGGTGTTGGGGCTCCCAGGGGTTGGGCTCCTGCAGCTGGTGTTGGGGACCCAGGGGTTAGGCCCCTGGAGCTATGGTTCAGGCGCTCAGGGGTTGGGACCCTGGAGCTGGTTTTGGGGCCTCCAGTGGTTGGGACCCTGGAGCTGCGGTTGGGGCCTCCAGGGGTTAGCCCCTGGATCTTTGGTTCGGCCGCTCATTGGTTGGGCCCCTGGAGCTGGTGTTGTGGCCCCAAGGGGTTGGGCCCCTGGAGCTGGTGTTGGGGCCCCCAGGGGTTGGGCCCCTGGAGGTGGGGTTGGGGCCCCCGGGGGGTTAGGCCCCTATAGCTATGGTTCGGGCGCTCAGGGGTTGGGCCCCTGGAGCTGGTGTTGGGGCCCTCAGGGATTAGGCCCCTGGAGCTATGGTTCAGGCGCTAAGGGTTTGGGACCCTGGAGCTGGTGTTGGGGCCCCCAGGGGTTGGGCCCCTGTAGCTATGGTTCGGGCGCTCAGGGATTGGGCCCCTGGAGCTGGTTTTGGGGCCCCCAGGGGTTGGGCCCTTGGAGCTGGTGTTGGGGCCCCCAGGGGTTAGGCCCCTGGAGCTATGGTTCGGGCGCTCAGGGGTTGGGCCGCTGGAGCTGGTGTTGGGGCCCCTGACCTAATGTCACCCCTTGCTCTCCCATCCCCCACACAGACAGTCCCGACTCCATCACAGTAATGCCCAGAGCATTTCACGCATGGAGCAACAGTAACACTGTGTGGCCATGCAGGGTAATGCCCAGAGCATTTCCTGCATGGAGCAAGAGTGACACCGTGTGGCCACATAGGGTAGTGCACAGAGCATTTCCCCGCATGGAGCTATGGTTCAGGAGCTCTGGGGTTGGGCCCCTGTAGCTGGTGTTGGGACTCCCAGGGGTTGGGCCCCTGGAGCTGGTGTTGGGGCCCCAGGGGTTAAGGTTCGGGCGCTCAGGGGTTGGGCCCTTGGAGCTGGCGTGCGGGCCCCCAGGGAATAGGCCCCTAGAGCTATGGTTTGCTCACTCTGGGGTTCTGCCCCTGAGCTGGTGTTGGGGCTCCCAGGGGTTGGTCTCCTGCAGCTGGTGTTGGGGACCCAGGGGTTAGGCCCCTGGAGCTATGGTTCAGGCGCTCAGGGGTTGGGACCCTGGAGCTGGTTTTGGGGCCTCCAGTGGTTGGGACCCTGGAGCTGCGGTTGGGGGCCTCCAGGGGTTAGCCCCTGGATCTTTGGTTCGGCCGCTCATTGGTTGGGCCCCTGGAGCTGGTGTTGGAGCCCCAAGGGGTTGGGCCCCTGGAGCTGGTGTTGGGGACCCAGGGGTTAGGGCCCTGGAGCTATGGTTCAGGCGCTCAGGGGTTGGGCCCCTGGAGCTATGGTTCGGGCGCTCAGGGGTTGGGCCCCTGGAGCTGGGGTGGAGGGCCCCAGCGGTTGGGCCCCTGGAGCTGGTGTTGGGGCCCCCAGGGATTGGGCCCCTGGAGCTATGTTTCGGGCGCTCTGGGGTTGGGCCCCTGGAGCTGGTGTTGGGGACCCAGGTTTTAGGCCCGTGGAGCTATGGTTCAGGCACTCAGGGGTTGGACCCCTGGAGCCATGGTTCGGGCGCTCAGGGGTTGGTTCCCTGGAGCTAGGGTCGAGGGCCCCAGGGGTGGGGCCCCTGGAGCTGCTGTTGGGGCCCCCAGGTTTTGAGTTCCTGGAGATTGTGTTGGGGTTCGCAGGGGTTGGGCCCCTGGAGCTGTGGTTGGGCCCCCCAGGTTTTAGGCCCCTGGAGCTATGGTTCGGGCGCTCAGGGGTTGGGCCCCTGGAGCTGGTGTTGGGGCCCCAGGGGTTAAGGTTCGGGCGCTCAGGGGTTGGGCCCTTGGAGCTGGCGTGCGGGCCCCCAGGGAATAGGCCCCTAGAGCTATGGTTTGCTCACTCTGGGGTTCTGCCCCTGGAGCTGGTGTTGGGGCTCCCAGGGGTTGGGCTCCTGCAGCTGGTGTTGGGGACCCAGGGGTTAGGCCCCTGGAGCTATGGTTCAGGCGCTCAGGGGTTGGGACCCTGGAGCTGGTTTTGGGGCCTCCAGTGGTTGGGACCCTGGAGCTGCGGTTGGGGCCTCCAGGGGTTAGCCCCTGGATCTTTGGTTCGGCCGCTCATTGGTTGGGCCCCTGGAGCTGGTGTTGGGGCCCCAAGGGGTTGGGCCCCTGGAGCTGGTGTTGTGGACCCAGGGGTTAGGACCCTGGAGCTATGGTTCAGGCGCTCAGGGGTTGGGCCCCTGGAGCTATGGTTCGGGCGCTCAGGGGTTGGGCCCCTGGAGCTGGGGTGGAGGGCCGCTCAGCGGTTGGGCCCTGGAGCTGGTGTTGGGCTCCAGGGATTGGCCCCTGGAGCTATGTTTCGGGCGCTCTGGGTTGGCCCAGTGGAGCTGGTGTTGGGGGCCCCCAGGGGTTAGGCCCTGGAGCTATGTTCAGGCACTCAGGGGTTGGGACCCCTGGGCTATGGTTCGGGCGCTCAGGGGTTGGGCTCCCTGGAGCTAGGGTTGGGGACCCAGGGGTTGGGCCCCTGGAGCTGCTGTTGGCCCCAGGGTTTGAGTTCCTGGAGCTTGTGTTGGGTTCGTCAGGGTTGGGCCACTGGAGCTGCGTGGTTGTGCCCCCCAGGGTTTTAGGCCCCTGGAGCTATTGGTTCGGGTGCTCAGTGGGTTGGGCCCCTGGAGCTGATGTTGGGGCCCCCAGGGGTTGGGCCCCTGGAGGTGGGATTGGGGCCCCGGTGGTTGGGCCCCTATAGCTATGGTTTCTGGAGATCAGGGGTTGGGCCCCTGGATCTGGTGTTGGGCCCCCCAGGGGTTGGTCCCCTGGAGGTTGGGTTGGGGCCCCTTGGGTTAGGCCCCTATAGCTATGGTTCGGATGGCGCTCAGGGTTGGGCCCCTGGAGCTGGTGTTGTGGCCCTCAGGGATTAGGCCCATGTAGCTATGGTTCAGGCGCTAAGGGTTTGGGGACCCTGGCGCTGGTGTTGGG
>NW_026115111.1:0-30000 GCF_025201925.1 Gopherus flavomarginatus
CCTCACCAGTGTCGATTAGAGTGGGACAATTACTTCCAGTGTCTTACATACAATATTCCTGTTAATATACCCCAGAATATTAGCCTTTTTCACAAGTGCATCACATTGTTGAATCATTCAATTTTTGATCCACTGTAACCCCCAGATTCTTTTCAGCTGTCCTACCATCTACCCAGTTTTTTCCATTTTGTGGTTGTCCATTTGATTTCTCCCTCTCAAATGTAGTACTTTGCATTTGTCCTTACTGAATTTCATCTTGTTGATTTCAGACCACTTCTTCAACTTGTCATGTTTGTTTTGAATTTTAATTCTGTCTTCCAATGTGCTTGCAACCCTTTCCAGCTTGATGTCATCCACGAATTTTATAAGCATATTCTGCATGCCACTATCCAAATCATTAATGAAAATAATGAATAGTACCATATCAAGGACTCAGGGCCAGCTCTAGCCATTTTGCCACCCCAAGCATGGCGGCATGCCACAGGGAGCGCTCTGCCGCTCACTGGTCCTGTGGCTCCGGTGGACCTCCAACAGGCTTGCCTGCGGAGGGTCCGCTGGTCCTGAGGCTCCGGTGGACCTCCCGCAGGCGTGCCTGTAGATGCTTCACCGGAGCCATGGTGGACCTCCCGCAGGCGTGCCTGCAGATGCTCCACCAGAGCCATGGGACCAGGGGATGCTCCACAGGCATGCCTGTGGGAGGTCCACCGGAGCCGCCTGCCGCCCTCCCAGCAACCGGCAGAGCGCCCCCCATGGCATGCCGCCCTAAGCACGCGCTTGGGGCGCTGGGGCCTGGAGCCAGCCCTGCAAGGACTGGCCCCTGTGGGATCCCAGTAGGTATGTTCTCAAAGTTTGACTACGAACCAATGATAGCTACTCTTTAAGGATGCTCTTTCAACCAGTTGTGCACTCACCTTATAGTAATTTCATCTAGACCTCATTTCCCTAGTTTGCTTATGGGAATGCCATGTGGGATGGTATGAAAAACCTTACTAAAATCAAGACACACCACTGCTACTGGTTCCTCCCTATCAACTAGGCAAGTAATCTTGTTGAAGAAGGAAATTAAGTTGTTTTGGTATGATTTGTTCTTGACAAATCTATGCTGGCTATTCTTTATAGCCCTATTATCCTCTAGGTGTTTACAAATTGAGTAATAATTTGTTCTAGTATTTTTCCAGGTATTGAAGTTAGGCTGACAGTTGTCTTTGTTGCCCTTTTTAAAGATAGTTACTGTACTATGCTTGCCCTTCTTTAGTCCTCTGGGATCTCAACTGCCTCCAGGAGCTCTCAAAGATAATTGCTAACAATACCAAGATTTCATCAGCTAGATTCTTAAGTTACTCTACGATGTATTCAAATCAGCAGGCCTGATGAAATTTGTCTCATTTACCTAAATGTTTTTAACACATTCTTTCCCTGTTTGAGTTTGTGCTCCTTTCCCATTGTTGTTAACATAAGAAATTACCTGAACCTTCACCTAAAATTCAATTCAAAACTGAACTGAAATATTAAAAAAACTTATTTTTATACATTTCTGTGACTCTGTACTTTGTAGTTTTAGTGAGTACTTAATGTGGAACTATAGAAATACCTGAAAAAGTCTTATTTCTGATGTAGTCAGAACTGGAAATTAGCAGGAAGGAATCTTGAGAGAAACTCTGTTCTCATGAGATATTGTGCCAGATTTCTAGACTGAAAAGGATCAGATAAGCTTTGGAGGTACAAAATATTGGCTGGTTTCCCATCACTAGAACTGGCAGAACATAGTGAGAAAATTGTACCATGCTTGGCTTCAGTCAGTTCTGTCACTGTGTCACTAAAATAAAACAAATTTGGTTTTTGGTTTTCAAAAAAATACTCAAAAATAGAGTCTAATACAGAAATCAGCCTATGTCAGGATAGGGCCTGTAGGTAGTAAACATTGATTTTATTCTGTAAATCACTTTGTAGTTGATATTTCTTATAAAGCAGCATAGTCTTTCAGTAACTGTAGATCGCTGAATACCTTTTTATATAATCTTCTACACAAGTATTCTTACAACTTCCTATGGTGTCTATAAGTCACATGTTTTTTTTAAAAAAGTACAGGATGAAACTGGAGTAGACAAATTAAAAGACACAGTTCACACTCAGTTATGACTCTTGCCAGGAAAGCCATCTATCAGGAGATGACTAAGGAGTTTCAGATGTGTGAATTTGCCAATGGAACCTGGTGATGTGCCAAAAAAGAGTCATAATATTAAGAGTGAAGAGAAAAGCTCAGATTCTTCAGCAATGTCGTTGCTGGGGGAAGAAGAGTTAGTCTTCACAAAGAAGAGAAGGAATTATCTTCTTCCCCTTTGACAGGAGAATTCAGGAAGAATTGGAAGCAGCCAGTGAAGCAGAGTTCCCCCAAAATTACGAAGTGCAAGGCCCAGGATAGACAATATTCAGTTCTGCACTCATTGACAGTAAGTCTTTGGCAGAGCTGGCACTGGGCAGCTCAGGAGAGTTATGGATTTTAAGACTGGAAAGGACCACTATTATCATTTAATCTGACTACATGAACAACACAAGCCATAGAATTTCACCCAGAAAGTCCTGCAATATACCCAATTAGCCTCAAGATTTTCCACAGACTGCCTGCATGACCATAGAAAATCACTTGTTCTTGCTGTTTCCCAAATTGAAAAATGAGAATAACCACCCCATCTCACTTGGGTGTTGTGAGGATAAATTCATTAATGTTTGTAAGGTTCTCATTTACTAAAGTGATGGGGACTTACAAGTAGATAGAAGGCATATTCATAATTTGCTAATCAAAGGTGCTGATTATTTTTTTTCTATATTCTCTCCTCTCCCATGTTCAAGAATAGCCCTCCAACCAGAAACAAATACTCACCAGCAACTACACAACACACAACAGAAACACTAACCCAGGAACCAAACCTTGCTACAAACCCCACTGCCAAATCTGCCCACATATCTGTTCAAGGGACACATCATAGGACCTAATCACATCAGCCACACCATCTGGGGCTTGTTCACGTGCACATCTACCAATGTGATATATGCCATCATGTGCCAGCAATGCCCCTCTGCCATGTACATTGGCCAAACCAGACAGTCTCTATGCAAAAGAATAAATGGACACAAATCTGACACCAGGAATCATAACATTAAACAACCAGTAGGAGAACAGTTTAATCTTTCTGGTCACTCAATAACAGACTAAAAGTGGCAATTCTTCAATAAAAAAACTTCAAAAACAGACTCCAATATGAAGCTTCAGAACTGGAGTTAATTTGCAAACTGGATACCATTGGATTAGGCCTGAATAAAGACTGGGAGTGGTTGGGTCATTACAAAACCTAAACTTAATTTCCCCATTACTAATTTCTCCCTACTGTTACTCACACCTTCTTGTCAACTGTCTGTAACGGGCCACTCTCTTACCACTTCAGAAGTTATTTTTCCTCCCTTGGTATCCTGCTGTTAATTGATTTATCTTCTTAGACTGACCTCACACTTGGTAAAGCAAACCCCATTCTTCATGTATTTTTACCTGCTCATGTATTTTTCACTTCATGCATCTGATAAAGTATACTCTAGCCCATGAAAGCTTATGCCCAAATAAATTTGTTAGTCTCTAAGTGGCACAAGGACTCCTCATTGTTTTTGTTTGTCAGTGTAGATTTGAAAATGATTTGTCTGTTTACAAACCTGAAGCCAGCATTTTATTTGGTAGTGACAGTTTGTTTGAAAAATAGGATACATACAGTACAAATCATTGGCTTGCCAATTTATTAAATTCAAATGATTCATTTGAAGGAATACATTAACTAGGCCAAATTCTGAGCTAACTTTCACCTCATGGAAGACCATTGAAGAATGGACAGGATATATAATACAAATAGAATGTTGCAACACTTTTCAGCCACGGAGATTACAGATCTTGATTAGCCCATCAAATTGCTATGCTACTTTTTTCACTAAAGTAGAGGAATGTCTATTTTCATCACATGTCCGGAATAACAGTGGCATGCGTCTTTGGTCTTTACCCAAATGCAGCATGTTCTGGAATCAAGATTCATTAATTAAATGAATTCAGTGACAAGCAAACTAATAGCACTTCATATTAAGCTGAATTACAATACTCAAACACTTTATTGTATTTCTGCCAGTTCCAGTAACTATATAATTGCGTCCTCATTCTGACATCCTTCTATTGATATCATAGATCCATTGTGGCATCTGATTCCAAAATCTACTCAACAATTTGCTATGCTGAAAACAAAAGGGTACCAAGTGGAGAAAACATTGGCTGTAAATGCAGGGTAAATATCACTGAGGAAAGTATCACTGAACAATAGAACACATGCAGCTGTCACTGCCACACAAAAAATTAGCACATAAGATGTGAGATCTGCACAGGCAAGAAAATTATGCCCGTGGTTCTCTACCTATTTCATAATGTCTCCACATCACAAACCAACAATTTACAACATTCTCCCATCCAGTCAACCATCCTTTGCCAAAAGTCATGCCTCTAGGCCATCTCTTCCTCTCTCTTTCACACCATATGCCTTCAATCTAATTTTTTTACCAAGCTGCAATTGCCCATTTTAGATAACCAACCTATGGCTATCTGAGTTGCTGTTGTCCTGCATTTGAGTCCAGATCCTGTTGTCCTGGTTGTTTTTCCTGGCACAAGGTGTTCCCTGCAGTGTTCTAAAAGTCTGTGCAGGTGTACTAGCTGCAAATGACAGCAAAAGACCAAAAAATGTGTATAGAACACTTTTCTTTAGCTGCTGCCTGTTTTAGTTGCTACTTGCCCACATCTTAGAACATAAGAGTGACCATACTGGGTCAGACCAAAGGTCCATCTAGCCCAATACCCTGTCTTCCAACAGTGACCAATGCCAAGTGCCCCAGAGGGAATGAAAGAACAGTTAGTCATCAAGTGATCCATTCCCTGTCACCCATTCCCAGCTTCTGGCAAACAGAGGCTAGGGACACCATCTTGTTAACTTCACTTTTGATTTGTCCTCTAAAATGGTTTTGATTGTTACAAATCAACTGTTCTGAGGACAGCACAGGAAAAAGTAAAGATGGCATCTAGCAACTCAGGAGAAAAATGGGAAAGAGGGTTCAGAGGTGGGAAAATGAGTGTGCAAGGCCACAGAAAAATATTGGTGTGCAACTTCTGCACGTTACCTGCAAGCTGCAAATTACAGAACAATTTCTAATAGAGAATGGAATGACAGCTATACACAAAGAACTTCTGTAACAGTCACAAGTCCCCTTATGTTACACATAAGAGTCCTATTACAAGGAAAGGTCACCATTCTTTTGCCCTGGACAATCCAGAATGAGGTGGCAGTTGGCAAGATGACCTCTTCTGTTTTTGCTGCTCACCAGCTCAGCCTCATAAATGCCTAAACTCATATACAAAAATGTTAATGTTTTGCAATTGCTATTCAGAATTTATATTTATTGCAATACAACATAACCATTAGTGCATCTATCACTGGTAAATTTGCTACTGCTTCAAACGTACAATACATAATGCTGCAGCAATTTCATTTTACAAGCTAATAATGTACTGTAATGTAGCTTACAATATCATGTAGATGTATTTGATTAGGGAGGTTCTACAGTCAGTCAGGCTGAATAGTGGATTACATGAGATTCAAGTTTTTAACTTATTTACTGTACAAATGAACAGCCTTGGTGCACAATAAATGTGTTAATTTAACAGGTGTATCATTTTCTCTTTTCAGATATTCACTGAAAAGGAACAAATGTTAAGCAGTCTATTTTGACTCAAATTGAAGTACGGCAGACTTACAATGTTTTTGACACTTGACATGTTTATTCTTTTAAAGAGAGCCATAATCACATTTAACTGTTTTGTGAATTTCACTTAACTGCTTTATTTCATTGACAACACTAACTTTTCAAGCACAGAAGATGTGACAATAATATGGTTTTTGAAATGTAGTAAATAAAATTATAGATCTCTTGCAAATGAAGGAAAGCTTTAAAAAAAAATCTTGCTTGAAGAACTATTTTTCAAAAGTTTCAGACTTTTCCATTAAAAAACAGCCAACCAAACGTTGTGTTTGTAGCATAGCATTACAGAGTGTTTAATTTGTGATTAAGGAGTTACTGGGGCTCAAACATAAATGTTGCAGCAAGCTCAGAGGTGCCGGGGCTATGAACTGCCAAACCTAGAGGTGCTGGGGCTCAGCCCTGGCACAACTTAAGCACTGGCATTGCCAATAGTTAATGTTGTGTATGATTGCAGAGGAAGGAATGGCACTTGTATATTGCCAGATGTGAAAATAAGAGTGAGGCAAGGGTGAGTGGAAGAAACAATGATTAGGAGAGAGATTTTAACTGTAACAAGGCTTAATCTTTCTGCCAGTTTTCAGGGCTTATCACCCCACTTACACTGGGAGGAAGGATGGTTCTAGTAGTTACAGTGCTAGCATGGGACTTGGGTTTGAGTCCCTGCTTCATCACACACTTCATGTGCGACCTTGAAATAATTGGGAGTTAGCCAGCTAGGCCCTTGTAAAAATCTCACTAAGCACCCATCTGCATCTTTGAGCACCTACATACCTTCACAAATCTGACACTTCAGCCTGGTCTACATGTAGCTCTGTTGCTCCAAGGTGTGAAAAATTCACAGCCTATGAGCACTGTAGTTATGCTGACCTAACCCTCGGTGTAGAATCAGCTAAGTGGATGGAAGAATGCTACTCAGGGAGGTGGCTTACCTGCAGTGATAGAAATAACATTTTTGTCACTGTAGAAAGTGTCTACACTATGGTGCTACAGTGGCATAACTACAGCACTAAACTGTGACGCTGTAGAACCTGTAGTGTAGACATGGCCTCAGTCTCCGTAGCTCAGTTCCCCATCTGTAAAATGGGGGTAATAGCACTCTCTTACCTCACAAAGGGTGGTGTGAGAATAAATACACTGAAGATTGAGAGGCATTGAGATACTATGGTAAAAGGGCCAGATATGAACCTAATATTGGCTTGTCATTGATGAGACAACAATAATTGCATTTACTTCCAATTTACACCAGCATCAGACTTATCAGCATCAGAATTTTGCATGTGGAGCAAAAATAAATAATGTGAACTAGCCTCTTGTTTTTGTATTCTACATACAAAAGGATTCAGCTAAAGGAGTATGGTCATTAATGGTTTCTGAGGTTAATTATTTTCTCCATTCCAATGACATTATCCATGTAGTGTGCACATATTAAACTATATTGTTGAATTAACTTAGCTCAGTTATTTAATTGAGATGCTAATATACCAAATTCATCATTGGTAAAACTCCATGCTCATCATAATATTTATGTAGCATTAAAAAAAAGAAAAGAAGAGAAAAAGAAAAAAAGTAGTTTTGCTCCCTAATCTGGCTGTGTTCCTTGTAATACATTCCAACTGAAAAATGGGACACAACAGGAAATAGTTTACAATTTTTTATGTAAAAGGGGACTATAACTGTCACTTCTGTTTAGTTTATAGTTTCCCGAGTTTTGCCCGTCTTTTATCCCATTAGGATGAGCTTGTTTTTAATTTAACTCTATCATGAGCAAATTACCCATGTGAGCACTGGGGGAGGGAAAAAATTACATGAATAGCTTTGAAAATCCAAATCCTCTGCACATTATTATGAAAAGTAATATTACATCATTTCTTTACTCATTCTTAGTGCAGATCAAATGGGAACATTTCTCCTACACTCCATAGGAAAGGGGCTTGGAACACACAGCAGAGTTATTGGAAAAAGAAGCTAAAATATATGGTGTTAATGAAGTGAAATATTTTTCTCTTTGAGGTAAATTGAAATGACGTGAAAACCCTTCTTTTTATTCCACTGGGGGCAAAAACCCTTCTTTTCAGATCCAAAGCCCAGTGACATCAGTGGGAATGATTCAACTCACATCAGTAGCCTTTGGATCAAGTGGTCCAAAAACCCCATATAGACTGAAAGGTAGAAGACCATTTGGATCAGGTGGTCCAAAAACCCCATATAGACTGAAAGGTAGAAGACCAACTGATCTTATGACAGAAACTGTCTGTGGTGGTAATGCACAGTTTCCATAGATAATCTTGCCTGTATTGCAAGCAATGCTTTCACTCCACAGCATATATCCAAAGCAAGAAATTGGGATTATGTTTTTTATTTCACTATCCAATAGGCATCTGTGAATTGGCTCTTTTCTAATGTAATTCAGGGACCTATACTGCATCCTGTTTGTACTCTGCTAACACCTCTGGCTTCCACTTCATGTGACATTTGTCTCTACAGTATGCAAAGTGTTTGGGGAAGAGGGGTAGAAAACACCCAAAACCTGACAGCATCTTTCATACATTCTGATCTGTTACAACAAAGTGAGGATTAATTGGTATGTGCTGCTTTTCAGGATACAAATCTATCTTGGAATGTATTAAATTATTTTGAATAATAAAAAGAAATAGATCATTTTCAATTCATGTTGCAAAATCTGCTATGAATATGATCTGATATTTATGCATACATATCAAAAGGAATACACTAAAATGTTGGAGAAAAGGCCACAGGGCCTGTTGTGCTGTATTTTTTCCTTTTCTCAGGTTCTTTTGCCTATTTACTCCAGATTCCTCTCCATTCTCTCTTTACTTTAGCAATGTACTTTCATAGTGAGGTAAAACGAGTACAGTAGAAATATAGTATGAAGTAGAGCCATGAAGTGGGACTGGGGTCCCGCAGGTTTCAGTGCCATAATAGCTGGAGTGGGTAAAATGTACTTTGTTTCACATGAGATTGGATGGGCAGAAAAAATAAACTATGGTAATTTGCGGGGAAACACTAAATCTCTCATCAGTTTGTCATAAATAGAAATTGAGCAGTGGAAAGCAAGTTTTTATTTAGGTTTAAATATTCAAATTTAAGTGAGGGATAGAAAGAAATGTGATGTCTCTTATAACAGGTGTTAAAAGTATTTTTTTACATGATTTAAGCAAGATTTCTTTTAGTCTTTTAGTGGTAAAATTGTGTCTGAATTCTGTTTCTCTCTCTATATAGAATATAGAATATATTAACAAAGGGGCAATCTCTTCCTTGCAGAATTTGTGGAATCTAAGATTTTTATGTGTGGGAGTGGGTGGGGGGAAAAATGTTCAGCGCAGGGCTCTAGTATGAAGCTCTATATAACTAACCAGCATGCAAACTTATCCTCTGTGCTACTATCATCACCCATACAGCAGCATGTGTATTTTTTCCCCCAATTCAACCAGATTTTAAGTGAGAACTGACTAAGTCTCTTTCAGATCTTGCTAATGTGATTGGATGAAGGATATTTTTATGTGACAGTCTCCTATCCTGCTATACTTACCTTCTCCCTTGAAAAAATAAAAAAAGGATAATTTCAACAGATTATATTGACATTTTAAAGAGAAACAGTCTGCTTCTACCTATCCAGCTGAATAGTAATGATAAAGAATCTAAATTGTGAAAGGAAAACAACATCTTCTGGAAGCCTTAAGCACCTAAAGAATTCTCAGCTCATAAGTCTCAGATCACAAGTGTTTTCTTCATATCCCGCTAATATGAAAACACCACTCTATGACTTCCACCTTGCCATCAACTAGTATAGACTGAGGAGCCCCAATTTATAGTGCAAAAATTATATTTCACATGTCAGTGTCACAAACATAAGCCTATTGTGTCAGAAACTCCCTAAAACTTTTTAGGTTTATCAAAGCACAATAAATCTACTACTAAAATAAGCTACCCCCTGAACACACAGTCATAGTTCCAGGCAAGAAAATAAAAACTAAATTCAATTTTATGCCAGATTATCTTTTATGTAAGGATGTCACCAAAGGATTAGGTTCTCAAGTTGGTTGTTCGCAGCAACTCTTTTCAAATTCAAGCTGCAATCAACCATGCTATAAACACTATTTGTGCTGTCTCCAATCCCTTGTAAATCAATAAAATAAAATTTCTTTGCCAGTAAAAAAAAAAAGCAGATCCTCTAGTTTGATACAAGAGATAAAACAATTTGTCTAATTAGGATTGAGAAGAAAATATTCAAAACATTTATGAACAAGTCCAAAGGATAAATCACACAAAACAAAGACTACAAGTGACTGTAACTGAGTCATCATTTTCTCTCTTCTCTGTGTATGTTTTGCTTACTTTTTATAAACAAAAACAACTGATGAACTCTGAACATACTCTTCTCTGGGTACGTCTACACTACGGGATAATTCCGATTTAACATAAACCCGGTTTTATAAAACAGATAGCATAAAGTCGATTGCAAGCGTCCACACTAGGCACATTAATTCGGTGGTGTGCGTCCATGATCAGAAGTTAGCGTTGATTTCTGGAGCGCTGCACTGTGGGTAGCTATCCCGTAGCTATCCCATAGTTCCCGCAGTCTCCCCCGCCCCTTGGAATTCTGGGTTGAGAGCCCAGTGTCTGATGGGCAAAAATCATTGTCGTGGGTGGTTCTGGGTACAGCCTCATCCCTCCCTAACTGAAAGCAGCAGACAACCGTTTCGCGCCTTTTTTCCTGGGTGAACTGTGCAGACGCCATAGCACAGCAAGCATGGACCCCGCTCAGATCAACACCGTGATCGTGAGCGTTGTAAACACCTCAAGCATTCTCATGCAGTCTATGGTGAACCATGAACTGCAAAGCCAGGCGAGGAGGAGGAGGCGGCTACGGCAGCGCGGTGACGAGAGTGATGAGGACATGGAAACTGAATTCTTCTTAACCGCGGGCCTCTGCGCTTTGGAGTTCCTGCTGGTAATGGGGCTGGTTCTACCCATTGAACGCCGATTTTGGGCCCAAGAAACAAGCACAGACTGGTGGGACCGCATAGTTTTGCAGGTGTGGGACGATTCGCAGTGGCTGCGAAACTTTCGCATGCGTAAGAGCACTTTCATAGAACTTTGTGACTTGCTTTCCCCTGCCCTGAAAAGCCATAATACCAAGATGAGAGCAGCCCTCACAGTGGAGAAGCGAGTGGCAATAGCCCTGTGGAAGCTTGCAACGCCAGACAGCTACCGGTCAGTCGGGAATCAATTTGGAGTGGGAAAATCTACTGTGGGGGCTGCTGTGATGCAAGTAGCCAAAGCAATCACTGTTGCTACAAAAGGTTGTGACTCTAGGAAACGTGCAGGCCATAGTGGATGGCTTTGCTGCAATGGGATTCCCTAACTGTGGTGGGGCAATAGATGGAACCCATATCCCTATTTTGGCACCGGCGCACCAGGCCACCCAGTACGTAAACCGCAAGGGGTACTTTTCAATGGTGCTGCAAACAATGGTGGATCACAAGGGACGTTTCACCAGCATCCACGTGGGATGGCCCGGAAGGGTTCATGACGCTCGCGTCTTCAGAAGCACTGCTCTGTTTAAAATGCTGCAGCAAGGAATTTACTTCCCAGACCAGAAAATAACTGTTGGGGATGTTGAAATGCCTGTAGTTATCCTGGGGGACCCAGCCTACCCCTTGATGCCATGGCTCATGAAGCCATACACAGGCAGCCTGGACAGTGGTCAGGAGCTGTTCAACTACAGGCTGAGCAAGTGCAGAATGGTAGTAGAATGTGCATTTGGCCGTTTAAAGGCACGCTGGTGCACATTACTGATTCGCTCAGACCTCAGCCAAACCAATGTCCCCTTTGTTATTGCTGCTTGCTGTGTGCTACTCAATCTCTGTGAGAGTAAGGGGGAGACCTTTATGGCGGGGTCTGATTACGCGCAGCCAGACACCAGGGCGATTAGAAGAGAACACCGGGAAGCGGTGCGCATCAGAGAAGCTTTGAAAACGAGTTTCATCACGGGCCAGGGTACGGTGTGACTGCTGTGTTTGTTTCCTCTTGATGAACCCCACCCCCTTGATTGTCTCATTCCCTGTAAGCAACCCACCCTCCCCCTTCGATTACAGCTTGCTTAAGAAAATAAAGTCACTATTGTTTAAAAATCATGTATTCTTTAGTAAAAAGCTCATTATAAAAAGAGGGAGAGAACTGGCAAGGTAGCCCGGGTGCGGTTTGGGAGGAGGATAGGAGGGAAGGAAAAGGCCACTAAAATCATTTCAATGTCATGACAGCCTTTTGGTTGGGCTGTCCACAGGGGTGGAGTGGGCGGGTGCACAAAGCCTTTCCCCACGCGTTCTTACACGTCTGGGTGAGGAAGACATGGAACATGGTGAGTACTGAGGGTGGTGATACAGGGGCTGCAGCGGCAGTCTGTGACCTTGCTGCTCTTCCTGAAGCTCCACCAGACGTCGGAGGATGTCAGTTTGATCACGCAGCTGCCCCAGTGTTTCATTCCGCCACTGCTGATCTTCCTGCCTACACCTCTGATCTTCCTGCCACCACCTCTCATCTTGAGCGTCTCTCCTGTCCTCACGTTCACTGGCATCTTTCCTATAATTTGATATTACGTCCTTCCACTGATTCAGATGAGCTCTTTCATTGCGGGTTACTTCCATGATTTCAGAGAACATTTCATCTCGCGTCCTCTTCTTCCTCCGCCTTATCTGAGCTAGCCTTCGGGATGGAGTAGGGAGGCTTGAAAAATGTGCAGTTGCATGAGGGAGGGAAAAAAGAGAGAAGTATTTAAAAAGATACATTTTACAGAACAATGGTTATACTCTTTCACAATGAACAACACTATTCACCTTACACAGCACATGCGATTTCACTACAAGGTCGCAATTTGCATCTTAACTTTGAGTGCCTGGGCTCTGGTGTTACAGATCTCACAGACGCAGGTCCGGGTATCAGAATTCAGCTTGCATGCGGTCATGGTAAGCCATTGTTTTTCGGCTTCAGCAGCCCTCACTTCCATTCACAGAAGCCACCCCCAATCCCCTTCCAATTCTCTAGGATGATCGCTTTACCCCCTCCCCCCACCGCATGGCTGGTATCATGGAAGATCACTGCTAATCACCCCCTTTCCCCCTCCCCCACCGCGTGGCTGGTAGCTGGGAAGATTCCTGTTAGCCAAACGCGAGAAAGCTCAGCGCTATCCTTCCTCCTCTCCCCCTGCTTGGCTACATGCAAGGAAGGATTTCTTGTAAGCAATAGGCAAACACCCCTGTAGGAAAAAGGCCATCTCTGTCCCCTTAATTAAATTCCTGAATTTCAACCAGGTTACCATGAACGATATCACTTTGCTGAGGATAACAGAGCGATTTAAAGAATGGATGTTTCTTGAATGCCTGCAATCACCGGGACCATATGCAGCTATGCTTTGTCATGCAATGATACCCGATTACTTGCTACATGCATGGCATGGTAAAGTGTCCTACCATGGTGGACGGAACAAGGCTGCCTTGCCCAGAAACCTTCTGCAAAGGCTTTTAGAGTACCTCCAGGAAGGCTTCATGGAGATGTCCCTGGAGGATTTCCGCTCAATCCCCAGACATGTTAACAAACTTTTCCAGTAACTTTACTGCCCGCGAATGCATCCCAAGCCTTCAGGGCAAATCAATCATTAAAAAAAGCTTGCTTTTAAACCATGTTTTATATTTACAAAAGTACACTCATCAGAGGTCGCTTCCGTGGCTTCACTGTCTGGGCTAGTGGCTTGGGAGGGCTGGGACAGTAATTCCGTCTGGGTCAGAAAAAGCTCCTGGCTGTTGGGGCTAACAGAGTGCTGTGTGCTCTCTTCAAGCTCGTCCTCCTCTTCCTGCTCCTCACCTTCCCCATCCACATAATCCTCAGGCATGGCTGAGATTACAACCCCCAGCACGGAATCCAAGGATGGGGGGGCTAGTGGTGGCACAGCCCCCTAAAATTGCATGCAGCTCCGCGTAGAAGCGGCATGTTTTTGGCCCTGACCCTGATCTTCCCTTTGCTGCTTTGGTTTTCTGGTAGGCTTGTCTGAGCTCCTTCACTTTCACTCTGCACTGCACTGAGTCCCTGGTGTGGCCTCTCTCCTTCATGGTCTTGGAAATTTTTTCAAAAGTTTTTTCATTTCATCTTTTTGAATGGAGTTCTGTTAGCACTGAATCCTCTCCCCATATAGCGATCAGATCCAGTACCTCTCGTGCGGTCCATGCTGGTGCTCTTTTTCTATTCTCAGGAGACTGCATTGTTACCTGTGCTGATGAGCTCTGCGTGGTCATCTGTGCTGATCAGAGCTCCACGATGGCCAAACAGGAAATGAAATTCAAAAGTTCGCGGGGCTTTTCCTGTCTACCTGGCCAGTGCATCCGAGTTCAGATAGCTGTCCAGAGTAGTCAGTGGTGCACTGTGGATACGGCCCGGAGGCCAATACCATCGATTTGCGGCCACACTAACCCTAATCCGATATAATAATACCGATTTTAGCGCTACTCCTCTCGTTGAGGAGGAGTACAGAAACCGATTTAAAGAACCCTTTATATCAATTTAAAGGGCATCGTAGTGTGTACGGGTGCGGCGTTAAATTGGATTAACGCTGCTAAAATCGGTATAAACACGTAATGTAGACCAGGCCTCTGTAAAAAACCCACAAGTCTCCAGTCTCTCCAATGCTGCCTTTGAAATGAAAGAGGCACTACAGAGTGTCTTAATCCAAACAAGTACCAAGTTGTGCCTCAATACAGTGAGCAGGAGAGAGGCTGAGAACATATACAGAATACAACACACCATACAGTGGAATAAAATACACATAAGTATGGCGACAGCTGTATCTGAATGGTAAGTGAACCAACTTAAAGAAACTAAACCTCTACAATTCTCGAGGGTGCGCACATAAGCATGCGCATCCAGGATTTATTTATGAAACTGTCTTCTAAACACAGAATCTTGCACAGCAGAAAAGGCAATTAAACAGAACAGCAGGAAGCTGTCAATCACTCCAGCAACCAACAAAAGCATCTACTATCAAAGCAAATAATGTAAATGTACAAAAAAGTGCCTTTTATCAAAGCAAATAATGTAAACATGCAAGGGAAAATAAGGTTGTGTCATAAAAATAAAGAAAAAATTGTAACACTGCCTCCCAGTATATATTTTTGCTTGTCTTTTCATTTGGCTAGATTCATTTTTCCATGTATTTAACCTAGAAGGTATGACAGTCACGAGCTTCTCAAAGTATTTTGGAGTAGCATGGTACTTAGGCTGGTGTGGTGGGTTATTTTTGTTAGGCTGGCTTTTTTTCCATCTTAGTGTACAAATAAATGGACAGTCACAGCTTATCATCACTTAAAGATGCATGTGCATGCTGCAGTTTACTGAAACATGATTGGCTGCTACATAAATCAATCTGATAGAGATCAGTCCCATGAAGAAAAGATAAATCATTAGCTTGTGCTTTTGCAATGTAATTCATTTGAGATAGTGATTATTGATGATTTAATTCTACTGGTACATGTACATGTCTAGACCATGCTTTTATATAAAATGTTAAAGCAACAGAATATATTCATTCCAAGAAATGTCACGAGGAGGTAGTGAGTGAAATCATGTTAATGCAATACTACACATGAGAATTTTACATGCATAGAAGTTAGCAAAATCAGAGTTATGGTTCCCACAGCAAATGTAACTCAGCCCTCTGGTGTATATATATTTTCTATTGCTGTGTGTTGTGATAACTTTTCTGACTAAATAAATGTTCTGTGCAAGTATGCTCAATGAAACCAAATTATGGGTGCTGTGAGAAACATAACTTTGAATTTTTTGACTTTTGTCCTTGTTAAATCTAAACCATAATATTGTACTAATAAGATTTTTGTTGTTTCTTTCAACCTCCTTTAAAAGTAGTGTGTAATTACAGACTGAAACAAATGCAGTACAGCTTGCATCTTAATTCAGTTCAAGTCCTTCAGGTGTATGAGATAAATGATTGCACAAATGAACATATTGCACCAGATTTTGCCCATATATACCACATTGTGAACTTAATTTGTACATTCAAACCCTGTTGGCATGTGCACCTTGGCTATTTCTACACATATTAGCCAGTTAGGTGTGTGGACATCTCTCAAACTCTGGCCCACTAGAGATGAAATTCAGGCCTTTGCAGAAGGCACCACTTATGTCCTTAAAAAGTATATAAATAGGACTTAACTGAGTCACAGGCCTTGTGCTGGCCCTCTGCAGAGAAGTGAATTTCCTCCATGTGCATTTCTTTGCATGATCACTGATTACAATAGAATTGTCAGCCAACTGTGTGGATGGATACTTAAGCTAGATCTATGCTACACACTTACTTTGGTATAACTATGTAGCTCAGAGGTATGAAAAATCCACACTCCCTGAGCAACATTGTTATACTGACCTTAACCCCTCCCCCCTCATGTAGATCAGTAGGAAAACTTCTCTTTGACATAGCTACTGCCTTTCCTGGAGATAGAGTTATTAGGCTGGCGGGAGAGGTCTCCTCCATCAGCTTAGAGTGTCTTAACCAGAAGCGCTACAGTGATGCAACTGCATTGGTGCAGTTGTGCAAATGCAAGTTTACAGTGGAGGCCTGCTCTGAGACACTATTACTAATGATAATAATAGCAACAAAATGCACTTTTATAGCACTTTGAATAATAACTAGCTATTTGTCACAGTACTACTGTACTGCAGATAATACCAATCTCACAGTTGTGGAAGCTGAGGCAGAGAGGTGAAGTGATTTGCTGAGCTATCACAGCAAGTCACTGACAGTCAGGAGTTCCTGACACACAGCCCTCTCACTTCTCTGCATCAGTTACATACAAGCTCTGTTTATGCTGAGATTGAGTCAGGAAAATGGTTCATTCTCAATACTCATTATGCTGTTTTAACTTGTTTACAGCTCCATTCCTCCTCCCCTGCCCCATCTCCCCCGCTAATACTTTTTCAAATTTAGCAAAGCAGGCGTTCCTCTTGGAAAGCAATCACTTCTTAAATAAAACAGACTTGGACTTATACAAGTTATAAAAAAATCATCTGAATAAATGTCTTAAAATACATAAAAAAAATTTTGTTTCATGCTTGGATAAGTCAAAAATCAACCAAAGCGAATCTTACCAAACTTTCCAGAAGAATTCACCTCTAGGCGGAGAGCAAGCATAAAAAAATTCAGGGCAGAAATTCACACCGGTTACTGATCTCATATCCTATCATATCATAGCAGCAAGCACAAATGGCCAATAAAGGATGGATGAGCACACTGTACTCAGAACATTTCAGCCTTAACAATGGGTCAGATCATCCTCCCATGGTGAAACCTGAAACAAAGGTGAAGAGGTGGAGTAAAACTCATAAAAGTCACCTTGAAGAATTTTCCTGAAACCATTCCCTCTGGAGGGAGGGATGGAGAGGCCATGGATTTTGGGAGCCACATTCTACTTAGATTCACAGATTTTGGGGAGACACTTTTGGAATGGATATAGGAACCATTTTGAAGAGACAGGTGCTACTGCACAGTAGCTGTACTACTTTTGGCTCAGCCCCACTGCTGTAGTTTAGTAATACCAGAGAGAAGACACAGAGAGATATTACAGCTGCAAAGCTGTATTATCGCCTACCTTGATTTATGCATGGAAATCCTCAGGTTCTACAGGGGGACAATGCTTCAAAAAGTGGCACTCTCCTGGTCCACTTCATTCCATCCTCACTTGTCTCCGCTGAATTTAGCAGAGCTCCATCTCCTTGGTGTTCCAGGGGAGGCGTATCTGAGCAAGACAAAGAGGAGGTAAGGGAGGAAAAAAATGCTGTCATAGAAGTGTCAGTGTCATATACCCAGGGGAGATCTGCACTTTTGGGATTACCTTCTTCTGCAGATCCCATGAGATGGTCCAAGTTGTTTAAATGTTTTGTGGAACTTTAATATCACTTAGAGAACATGTGTGACACTCTGTTTTTGTGTCACTGGTTCTATCTGGGAAGAAATCATTTGCAAACTCTAAGGATTGCAGGATTGTTTTCCATTTTGATTGAACGTCATTGCAATACACATCTTTTTAAAGAAAAAATAACACCACAGCTGTACACACAACAATAAAGATATTCTAGGAACTAATTGATCCTATAGTATGGTCGGTATCATTATAAGTGAATTTGACACAGCTGAAATAGATAATACTAACTACTATTAGGTTGACAAAGTGTTTGGACTGAAATACATTAGCTTTTCTTGGAAAGGTTGTTATATTGTTCAGACATCTTTTTCTCTGAAGAAAAAAAATTGACTTTGTCCTGAGTTCCACAGTAGAGTTAAAAGTTGGTATTTGTTGGGCACCAAGCTTGTGTGTCTGTGAATGCTGCAAACTTTTTCCAAGAGATGTTTTACAGAATTGCTTTTAAAAACCCCAGAGGGTAAATACTATTCTCAGAATAAACAGAAAAATGCTGACCTTGTCAGATTTAGCTGCTGAAAGCAAAGCTGTTTTAAGACTTGGAGGATCAGGGGTCATGGCTATAAACAACGCAGATAAAAAAGAAAAGAAAAGAAAAAAAGAAAGCTAGAAAGAAAAAAAGAACCACACCATGAATACAAGTAATAAATATGTTGACCTTGACAAAAAGGGAATGAGATATTTATGCAAAAGAAGAATGGAAAAGAAAAAAAAAAGAAAGAAGAAAAAGCCCACAAACTGTACTTGGAAAAATGTTTCTTAGAGCTTATTTAAAGCCGGAAATGAGTCACTTTAGCTTCATCTGTTTTTGATTTCAAAAGGGGAGAAAGGTCAAAACTTCTTTGTTTTAAATAAGCTGGTCACTACTTCTGAAGTGTAACATGATAGGGTTCAAAAGCCTTAATGAAACTGGTATTTCACTGACAACCTGGGCTGCAGCACCTTGGCAGTTGCATGGTCATGTATTCTAAGTCAAAGGAGTTTTACAAACAAAGGCACGGCAGAGCGTGACTTTGTTCATGACCTTCATACCCCGGTGCTCCTGTGGCAGCCATATGGGCAATGTGATGGCTAAATCTGCCACCCCCTACTACACTTTCACAAATTGCAGCTGCACACAAGGAACTCGAGTCATGTTCACAGATGTAAAATGGAACCATTACTCTGAGCTCCATACAATGCCTTTTAAAATAGATTCTAACAGGGATTAAATTGAAAATAATTCCATAGAAAACTGAAAGCATTAGAGAACCTCTATGTGACAGTAAAAATTTAAACAAGTATTCCAACTACACACAGGAGTAACTTCTGGAAAAAATTAAACCCTTAGAATACTATAGGTTTAAAATTATTTTAATGGAAATGGACATGTTGAGGGCTTGAAGACTAGGAGAAGCACTGTTCCTTTAAAGAAAGTTTGAGTGACAGTTTGTTAACCCTCTGACAGACAGTCATACCCTTCCAATTATAACTGAGACAGGAGAGAAGCTAGGTGAGGGGATAGCATAATGAAATAGTGACACTGACAGGCAGTGGTAGTGCATTGGGCAGCAAGTTGGGAAACAGGGAAAAATCTTAAAGGAGGATCTCTGAAGGAGTCAGTGCTATCTATCAAGCTGTGCTGCAGTGGCTCAAAAGCCTGAGTACCAACCTCAGGGCAGATTGTTAAGAAGCAGGGCATGAACCCCAAACTGGTTGTGAGTTCTATACTTAGATTTCACCAACCAATTGTTAAGTGTAAGCTCCTCAGGCACTATAATAGCCTTAACATGGAGTCACACGCAGTTCCCTTGGGTACTTCAATCTGTCTTGCCGCCTAGGTAAGCCTACCTTTGTGATAAATGGTCCCTTACACTATGAATCACAGCAATATTCAGGTTACTTCCCATCCCAAAGGACCAGTCACTCACCCCAGGTCAATTGCACTTTAGATCTCACACAAAGACAATGCTTGTAGCCAATCCTATAATAAACTATCTGAAGATTTATTAAATAAGAAAAGGAAATGAGTGTTATTTACAAGGTTAAGGCAGGTGAACATATACAAACACATAAGTTACAATCTTAAGTTTCAAAAGGTAATAGAAGTTTTTATAATATGCAAGCTCTATATGTCTGTTAGAGCCAATCCAGGCTATGCCCCAGGGTTCTCTTGCTCATGTCTAGAAAACCTTGCCCTTCAGCTTGCAAGCAGCATTGAGGTACAGTTCCTTCTTGTTAGGGGTTTTTTATTCCCTTCCCCCTTGCATTCTGAGCTTCAAACTCAGCTGATGGGAGGAATTTGCTTGCATGACTCATGGGGAAGTGGGGGCTGAGGAGAGCAATCAACAATTTTTTTTGTCCTGTTTAATGTTCCACAATAGTTCATCTAGTGTTGATGGGTCTTCCCTGTTGAGCAGGACAGGAACATCTTTGGCTGGAGATCAACATTTCATACTAGTTAATGTTTCTCTCTTGTCTAGTGATTTACAGTTACAGAGACTTGTAATACAAAGGTTCAGCTATCTTATAATATGGGATACAGATAGGGCTGCCAACTTTCTGATTGCAGAAAGCCGAACACCCTTGCTCTGCTCCCTGCCCTGTCCCTACTCTGAAGCCCCACCCAGGGCCGGCTCCAGGCACCAGCGCAGCAAGTAGGTGTTTGGGACGGACAATGGAAAGGGGCAGCACATCTGGCTCTTTGGTGGCGGGTCCCTCAGTCCCTCTTGGAGGGAAGGACTTGCTGCCAAATTGCTGCCGAAGAATGAAGCAGCACGGTGGAGCTGCTGCCGATCGCGATTGTGGCTTTTTTTTCTCCGCCGCTTGGGGCAGCAAAATCCCTGGTCCCACCCCCACTCACTCCATCCCCGCTCTGTCGCTCACGCTCTCCCACCCTCGCTCATTTTCACTGGGCTGGGACAGGGGGTTAAGGTGCAGGAGGGGATGTGGGCTCTGGGGTGGGGCTGAATATAAGGGGGTTGGAGGATTTGAGGGGCCCCAGGGCTGGGGCCAAGGGGTTTGGAGTGCAGGATGGGGTGTGGGATGCAGGCTCTGGGAGGGAGTTTGGGTGCAGGAGGGGGCTCAGGGCTGAGGCAGGTGTTGGGGTGTGGGAGGAGGTGTGGGGTGCGGGCTCTGGGAGATGGTTCAGGGCTGGGACAGGGGATTGGCATGCAGGAGGCAGTGCAAGGTGCAGGCTCCAGGTGATGCTTACCTGAAGTGGCTTCCGGAAGCGGCTGGCATGTCCCTGTGGACCCTAGGCATATGAGCGGTCAAGGAGCTCCATTCGCATGCACCACTTCCACAGCTTCCATTAGCTGCAGTTCCTGGGGTGGAGACTGTGCACGAAGCCTCTCTGGTTGCCCCTGCGCCTAGGGGCCCTCAGAGACATGCCGGCTGCTTTTGGGAGCCACATGGAGCCAGGGCAGGCAGGGATCCAGCCTTAGCCCCACTGCACTGCACCACCGACCAGGCTTTTAACAGCCTGGTCAGCAGTGCTGATGATCCGTCAGGGTCCTTTATTGACCAGGTATTCCAGTCTTCTTTTGTGCTGCCATCTGTGCCTGGAACATCACCCGAAGCAGTATTTGGTAAGCATCCTCCCTCCCTGGTATAAACTGGGCATGAGCAAATTCAGCCTTGAAATTAGAAGGCTTCTAACCATTGGAAGAGTGAGATTCTGGAACAGCGTTCCATTAGGAGCTGTGGGAAAAAAACAACTTAATTAGTTTTAAGAGAGAGCTGCACAAATATATGAGTGGGATCGTCTGATAAGGTTACTTTTGATTGTGAGAGGCAGGTCTTAGCTGCTCTGAGGGTCCCTTCTGGCTCATGGCAGATGCTCCTAAAATCTCATGCTTAAGGGCTTTCACTTACCTACAGGGGTCAGGAAGAGATTCTCCCCTTTACTCCCCCAAAATGTATTTTCTGTGTGTGTATGTGTTTTATCTCCTTCCTCTGAAGGATCAGAGATGGCTACAGCTGGAAATGGGATACTGAGATAGCACTGAGCAATCTTTCTTTTCACATGCTTGGCTAGTTGGGTCTGGCTCACGAGTTCAGGGTCTAACTGATCAGCATACATGGGGTTGTGAAGGAATTTTTCTCCAGGTCACATTGGCAGTTGCTGTAGGGGTGAGGGCTGCCATACTCTGCAGCATGGAGTGCAATTAACTTGCCAGGATCATCTTGGTATACTTCATTTAATCAATTTCTTGCCATTGCAGGGGCCATGGGCATTGATGCATCTCAGTCCTTCCTATTCTCTGTCTGTAGCACATAATAGTCTACATTCCTGAGGGCTGTAATACCATGGTCTAATTTCAGTTGCTGGCTTTAGTGTGCAGGTTCTGGGTGGTGGTGGTCTGTGATATGTAGGAGGTCAGCCTAGATGCTCAGGTGGTCCCTTCTGGCCTTACATTCTATGACTGCATATGGTTTTCAGAATAGAAAAATTACAACTACAATCTTAGCCTTCACTCTAGTGTATTCACTTCACTCCATCTCTTCAGCAATCTCATAATAACCATAAATGTCAGATGTTGGTCTTGTCTTCACACTGAGTTAGTCTGAGTGGCAAGACAAGGTATGGATCTATAGCATACTAGCTTCCATGGAGCCTTCTACAGCACACAAATTTCCATAGGGTGCTTTGACATAGTGCTGTTTGATAGAGGAGCACATCAAAGTGCTCTACAGAACTTTTGCCGCAGTGGTGCAGTGTCCACATGGGACCTTACTGAGTGGCAAGCTGGTGAGCTGTAGATTCATACCCTGGCTTGCTGCATGCTAACATCCCACAGACTAGCCCATTGAGAGATGCAGCTTCTTCTCTTCCCAATGTTGCATCCATAGAACTTTCTGCAAGTCCCAAATACAAATCTAACTTTTCAATTTACAAAAACCAAACAAATCAGAAAGCTACTGCTAACAACAATCGGGTTCCTCATTGTGGGACAGAAGCTTCTTAGCTTACGTTGTTTGCGTAGGTAAGTAGGCCTTGTCATAAACAGATAGCTAAGGGTTAATGTCTCTTTCACCTGGAAAGGGGTAACAAACAACACCTGACCAGAGGACCAAACAGGAAACAAGACTTTTTCAAATCTGGGTGGAGGGAAGTTTTGGGTGTGAGCCCTTTGTTCTTGGTCTGTTCTCTTTCTGGGTTCTGAGAATGACCACAGGAATCTCCAGGCTTTCTAATCTTCTGTTTCCAAGTTGTAAGTACAAGGATAGTAAGACAATAGGTTTATATTGTTTTTTTTTGTAGTTACATGTGTGTAGTTGCTGGAATGTTTCAAATTGTATTCTTTTTGGATAAGGCTGTTTATTCATTTTTTCTTTTAAGCAATTGACCCTGTATATTGTCACCTTGATACAGAGACCATTTTATGTCTTCTTCTTTCTTTTTATATAAAGCTTTCTTGGGGGCTCAAGGGGATTGAGTCTGCAGCTCACCAGAGAATTGGTGGGAGGCAGAAGACAGGGGGGAAGAGAGAATCTCTTTGTGTTAGATTTACTAAGCCTGAATTTGCATAAACTCTGGGTGAGGGGAGAGAAATATTTGATTTCTCAGTGCGGTGTTTCAAGGACTTGAAGCAGGGAATCTCCTAGAATACCCAGGGCGGGAAATCTGGGAGGAGGTAAAGAGGGGGAAGGGAAGTGGGTTATTTCCCTTTGTGGTGAGACTCAGGGCATCTGAGTCTTGGGGTTCCCCAGGGAAGGTTTTGGGGAAACCAGAGTGAGCCAGACACTGGAATTCTGGCTGGTGGCAGCGATATCAGATCCAAGTTGGTAATTAAGTTTGGAGGTTTCATGCTAGCTTCTCATGTTCTGAACTCTAAGGTTCAGATCTGAGTAAGACAGTTATGACAGGCCTTTTGGCACTCTCTGTAATCACTTTACAAAGACTGAGAACTTCTTGATCAAATTCAGTTGAGTATGAAAATGTTCCAGTCCAATAACTCATTCACCTCCATGAAATTCTAACAAGAGATGGTATTCTTGACCACTAAGCAGCAATCATTGAATACTACATTTTGTTTAATGGGATTGGGAATGGCACTGGTCTTTTCTCTGCTCAATGAACCATGTTGAAACACTTTTCATATCTTGAAACTCTTCATGATTGTCTTCAAATAAATCTGTGTTGAGAAAGCATCATTAAATCAAGTTATCCCACTTCTCCACCCGTCGGAAAAAAAATGAACAAAATGAGAAAATACTCAACCTTCAGCCAAGCTCTCCTATATGCTTTAAGTGGATGAGAATTAATATGTTCTCTCTCTCTCTCTCTCTTTCTGCCGAGTGCAGGTGGGTTTTTAATGTGAAATATTAACTTTTTTGCCCTACCTCAGAAAACTACTTACATATGATAAATTCAGAAAAGCTTCATATATGCCATTGAACTCTGGGGGTTTATGTGAACCAAAGGCCACCAAGACTTTGAAGACAGTATATCTGTATTGAACATCATCAGATTAAAAACTAAAAGGAGGAAGGATGGTTTTGTGGTTGGACTGAGAATTAAGGCCTTACCCAGAAAAGCACTTATGCATCTAGTTAAACTTTAAGCACTGGACTAGTCCCATTATAGTTAGGCACATGTACATGACTGGGGCCTTACTCTCTCTTAATCTCAGTTATCCATCTGTAAAATGGGGATAATAATGCTCTCTTTCTCCCATACTTTATTTACACTGTAAACTCTTTAGAGTAGAGATTGTCTCCTATTAGGTATCATACAGTGCGTAGCACACTTGCACCCTGATCTCCGTTGGGGCCTGTAGATTCTACCATCACACACAGTAATATTAATAAATTAACTGACCCCTCCACAATTCCCTGGTAACAATACACCATAAAATAAACTTCATAAAAGGATCCATTTTTGGTCTATTTGACATGTTGTTCTGATTTGTATCCATATCTGGTTTACATTCACCTCCCTGGTTGGCTGCTATCCGACCATTTCTACTTACTAGCTGGGAGAGGAGTCAAGCTGCTCCTTCAACAGCCAGTGATAATTATTGCAATGTGAGGCAGCTGGCAGGCTAATGCACCTACACTAAAGCTGTGGCCTGCAGCTTGGAAAGGAAATTGAATGAATCTGAAACCTTTTGTCCCATTTGTTAATATTTTACAATTTCTTTTGATAAATCTCTTTTTTCCTGTCTCCATATTGTACAGCATGGGGCCTCCGAGTGCCTAATTTATTATTTGACAGTTCTATGCATGCTTCAAATAATGGATTGCAAAGTTACTATACTATTCCAAACAGGGTTAGAAAGTTTATTCATACAGTGAGAGAAAATGTTAAAAGTAGGAAGGAAGATTTATTTACCCTAGATTACTGAGAACTTGTAAAACATATAAATAAATGGTAGCTTCTTTTGAATGTAAGGCTTGATTGGTTCCATAAGGGTCTTTATATATTCCTGCTAAATATACAACAGATTCTACAGAGAATTGCAGAAGGGTGGTATAACTAATCTTTTACATTTATCCCTTTCTTTTAGATTCTTTACTTAAGCATAATCACAGTGATAAATCCACTTTGTGGGTTCCAGTGTGAGATGGCCAACCTGAAGATGGTGAGGGAGTTACAGCGCTGCAACTTAGGAGGTGTACACATCTGCAGGGCACCACCAGCGCTGCAACTCCCTGTTTGCAGCGCTGGCCGTACTCCCGTTTTGTCTCGGGTGTAGAGGATCCAGCGCTGGTGATCCAGCGCTGGTAATCAAATATAGACACTTACCAGCGCTTTTCTTGACCTCCGTGGAATAAGCAGGTATCCCAGCATACCTGAGGAAGCCTCTGGTAATCAAGCTGGTCTCCTTCCCCGGTTTGCTCTCGCGTTCCCCGAACCCCGAGCAAGCAGGTCTCCTTCCCTGCGGTTTGCTGGGTGGTTCCGGGAACGCGAGAGCAAACCGGGAAAGGAGACCAGCTTCGCCGCGGTTTGCTCTCGCGTTCCCCGAACCCCGAGCAAGCAGGTCTCCTTCCCTGCGGTTTGCAGGGTGGTTCCGGGAAACGCGAGAGCAAACCGCGGCGAAGCTGGTCTCCTTCCCGGTTTGCTCTCGCGTTCCCCGAACCCCCGAGCAAGCAGGTCTCCTTCCCTGCGGTTTGCTGGGTGGTTCGGGAACGCGAGAGCAAACCGCGGCGAAGCTGGTCTCCTTTCTCGGTTTGCTCTCGCGTTCCCCGAACCCCGAGCAAGCAGGTCTCCTTCCCTGCGGTTTGCAGGGTGGTTCGGGAACGCGAGAGCAAACCGGGAAAGGAGACCAGCTTCGCCGCGGTTTGCTCTCGCGTTCCCCGAACAAGCAGGTCTTCTTCCCTGCGGTTTGCAGGGTGGTTCGGGAACGCGAGAGCAAACCGGGAAAGGAGACCAGCTTCGCCGCGGTTTGCTCTCGCGTTCCCCGAACCACCCTGCAAACCGCAGGGAAGGAGACCTGCTTGCTCGGGGTTCGGGGAACGAGAGAGCAAACCGGGAAAGGAGACCAGCTTCGCCGCGGTTTGCTCTCGCGTTCCCCGAACCACCCTTGAAGCCGCCCAACAGTGCTGCAGTGTGGCCACATCTAACACCACTTGCAGCGCTGGTTGCTGTAAGTGTGGCCACTCTGCAGCGCTGGCCCTATACAGCTGTACTAATACAGCTGTAACAACCAGCGCTGCAAAATTTTAGATGTAGACATGGCCTCAGACAGGCCTGAGGTCTCTAAGACCCACAACCATTCTCTCTTGTTCTTCTCATTTCTCAAAGGGCCCCTATGATCTAGCTTCTGCTTTTGTATGACAACCAGGAGATTGTCAATTGTCTTGGAAATGTAAAATAAACACTTTTTCTACATATGTTAATGCCATAGTTTATTGACTACTTACTCAGCTTGGATGTAATTGGGGTCATTAGGGAAACATAAGCAGCTCAGAGGCTGTCAATACCTGACCTTTAAAATATTCACTACATTTGGTGTTACATGATGTTTAACAAGCTAGTCTTTTCATGTGACTGCAGCTGTTGTTGCCAAGCAAGCAGGAATAGAGGTGCTATTTCTTGCTGAAAACTTTTTTTAAGGAAGGGGTTTTATCTCAACCATGGGGTTGAAACAATTGGAACAAAATATGTTTCATGGAACATGTATTTTGAGGTTCATATGCATTGGAAAAACATACAAGTGTCACATGAAAGAAAAAAGAACCAAAAAAGCACCAGGATTGAAACATTCAACTAAAGTATTTTCATATATTATGATGTTTGGTAAATGTAAATCAAGCCACCTTAAGGCTGTCTTAAGCAAAATTTTAAACTGGGGTTCTGATTACTGAGAGAAGGTTGAAGAATCTCTCATCAGCAGACCATAAAGAATAAAGCAAAAGCTATCACTAATGTGCAGATGTTATCAGGATGTGACTTCAGCACAGCTATGCATCCCGACAGAGACACAAAACTGCAGATGTTTAACACATTATTGAGGAACCTAACCACAAACTATTCTATTTTAATTATTTAAATTTTATACACAAAGATATATTATTTCTTGTGCCTCTACTGCAGAATGTGAGTTAATAGTTCCTGTCAATAAAAGCAAACAAGTTTTTCATTGAGTTAATTAGAGTTATTAATAGTTCCAAATTGGCTGATATATAAATGCTTCCATTTTAAATTGGTCTTAGAAAAACCAACCAAAAACCAACAAAAAAGATAGAGATCTTACGTGGGGTTACGTTCCGCAGTCAGCGCCTAAAGCGAAAATTGCGTAGAGTCAAAATTACCTTGAGTGTAATGGCAGGCGGAATAGCCCGCACTACAGAAAGAGTATTTAAATTGTTATTTTTCTCTTTTTCTGTTTGTTTTTTTCTTGGTTTCGCCAACCGCGTAAAGCTGAAATCGCACATGTTAAATGAGTCTAAGATGCGACAGACCTGTAACCCACATTGAAAAAACAGTGTAATCCATGTTCTTTTAACACAATGTTTAAATTAACATTGAGTACTTTCAGACAATGGCCATATAAGCATACAATCCAGCGCAGAATGGGGGAAACAAAAAATATTAAAAATAAAAGCAATGCCCATGAAACCAGAATTGTTGTGAAATGTGCAATTAGGAAAGAAACTTGGGCTGCAGTCCAGCAAACACGTATCCATTCTGGTAACTTTACGTACCTGAATAACTTTATGCACAAAAGCAATCTCACTTAAGTTACTTGTGTGTAAGTATTTGAAGGGTGATGTCTTGTTTTGGTTTTAGCAAGCGGGAAAAAAAGTTTAGAACTCAGAGGCAAACAGTTAACAGGTAGGATAGCTCATCCTGCCCTGTTCAGTGGACACAGTAACTTGTAAATCTAGAAAGCAAGACAAGTTATTAAAGTAGGGCATGTGAGTACAAAATGCAATCTTGAGGTAAAAGATTATCTGAAGTCACTCAGCTTTGAATCTGGTGTCCAATTCTTCTAAAAGCTTTTTACTTAGTCAGATTTTATTTGCTAGATTTTGAAGAGCCAGAAGTAAAGGATTCTGTAATGTGATTGGTAGTGAGACAAATTTTTTAATTAAAAAAAATCATTGGTGTTATTCATTTGCCAAACATGGAAAAAGTGCATTAATGCCCCAAATAAAAAAATCTACTTTTTTCTGCTCGCAACTGATAACCAGCTCAGAATGTATCAGTTGTGGTTGAAATAGGTCAGTTTACTAGTGCCCTCTTCTGCTTTACATTGGTCTCTGCTGCCCTCTCCTAACCTCTGCTCTCCCTCTAGCAGTTTCTGTTCTTTCTGTCACTGATACAGCAGGACCTTGGCCCCCTCAGGTCCCTTATGTCAAACAAGCAGGCATCTACTACGCTACATGGTCCGAAGGTGACTGCAAAGAGAGAGGGAAAGAGAGAGTAGTCCATGGAAAAGCAGGATGGCTTCTCTGAAAAAATACATCAATCACACCAGTCCAGCTATCTCAATTAACCCTTAGTTAAGCTGAGACCTCCTGGAGAAACTGAAAAGAATTTGAGGGAATAAGAGATGCTATCTGCCACAAGGATTACCACTCTACATTCGGATCAAAGACAATTCCACATTTTACCCTAGTGATTAGCTGTAATTAAATAAAGTAAGTCTGTTTAAACTTCATTAGCAGCAAGACGTTTGCTACAGCAGAGTGAGCACAAATCATGCATTCTTAATTAAAAGATAATCCACAGGATGACCATAATCTTCTTCTAAAAATACACCATTTCCCCCTGAAAGATTTCCTCATCAAATAAGGATAAATAACGGTTTCTATGTGTTCAAGATATGAAGGAATGGATGCTCCTTCCTGTTTGCTTGAGTGAGTGCTGAATGTGCCAGATAACATCACTTTGGCATGCTATTATCTAAAATGGTAGAATACCTCACTTCAGCAAAGTCTCACATAAATCTTTGAAAACAAAGACATTGCATATGTATGAGTTGAAATAGATATGACATTGTTGGCACATTAATATTCCTGACACTGGGAGGTTTCAAACTTTTAAGGAGAAGTTACCAATGAATCCAGGCTATAGCTGGTGAAAGAGAGCAACTACTAATCAGGCAAACCCAAACATACTGAAATTACATAGTAAAGGAAAAAGGTATTGGGTCAAACGTATATTACAGGATAGTCCCTTAAGAACAACTAATTGGGACAGAAATCAAGGTTGTACTCAGTCTCACATAAATAGTATTCCGGGAGTATCAGTCTTAATCAGTGGAAAAAGAACACTACTTCTGTAGACACTTCGAGGGTGTATGGGTAACATATGTTTCCAATTATTCCATAACAGCCCTCATTAAAAGTAACTACAGAGCCTAATTGAACAGTACTCTGCATAGTTGCTTTTGGACTGAAAATGGTCCTAGTGTGGCGTGTTGTCTGGTTATTTATCTATTTTTAGTGCTTGATGTGAAAAAACCACGGTATCCACTTCACTCTGCTCCATTGACATAAACAGCCTTAGAGAATGTAAATCATGCAATAGAACTGACACTGTAGTTCCAGCTATCTGATTCTTTGGGGCTGACCATGATCCCATACGGAAAGGACCACTTCTGTAAACAATAACAAGAAAATATCAGTTCCTCTTAAGCATTAACAAACCTTAGTGAATTATAATTCACTCTGAGAAAAAAAATGACACTGTCTTTTCGTTTATGCTTCATTTGGATGGTGTATGCAA